>NC_060119.1:39014752-39314752 GCF_021461395.2 Schistocerca americana
GGAACCTCCCCTTGTAAGCTTGTCCGCTCGTGTGTGGTGATATACATTTGTAAGATTTGCTAATTCATTCAGAGAAGGACTTTTCGTATGTCTGACGTCAATTAAGTTTTCACACGCAACCTCAGTTTTGTACAGAATCTCACGTTTGGTGAAAGGAACGAGTACAGTATTCTACAAACATTACTAATAGACTGTTAACGGTCAGAGCATGTGCAATAGGTTCCTAGGTATCCGAGTGGCACGAAGACTTCGTAAGTAAAAGAGCCCAGTACATTGTTCTCGACGGCGAGTGTTCATCAGAGACAAGGTTAACGTCAGCAGTGCTCCAGGAAAGCAAAATAGGGCCGCTGTTGTCTATACACAGAAATGATATGGCGGACAGGGAGCAGCAATCTACTGTTTGCTGATGATGCTTTGGAGTATGGGAGGAGTGTGAGTAGTGCTCTGCTTCACACAGTCACGTCATTTAAATATCTCTGCATAACGTTGCAAAGGTACGTGAAATGGAATGAGCACATGAGGATTGTGGCAGGGAAAGCGAATGGTCAATTTCGGTTTATTGGGAAAATTATTGGGAAAGTGTGGTTCATCTGTAAAGGAGACGACATACAGGGCACTGATGCAGCCTGCTCTTCAATACTGTTAGTGTCTGTGATCTGCACCAGGTCAGATTAAAGGAAGATATCAAAGCAATTCAGAAGCGGTTTGCTCATTCGTTGCGGGTAGGTTTGAACAACACAAGAATATTAGAGATTCTTTGGGAACTCAAACAGGAATCACTGGAGAGAAGGCGACGTTCTTTTCGAGAAACTTACGAGGAAATGTAGGGAACTGGAATTTGTAACTGACTGCAGAACGATTCTACTCCTGCCAAATATACATGTTGCGTAAGAATCATGTAGTTAAGACAGGTGAAATTCGGGCTCATATGCAAGCAAATTGTCGGTTTCAGCTCCCTCTGTTTGCAAGTGAAACAGCCTGGAAATGACAAGAAGTGATACTGGGTACCCTCCGCCACGCACTGTACAGTGGCTTGCGGTGTATGTACGTGTGTGTAGGTAGTTTTTCGGTAAGGAGACGATTTCTTGCCTTCACAGAAAAAGGGTATTTTTGATATAAATGCACCAATTGTACGTCACTATCCGTTTTATGTCCGTATACTTTGTGCATTTTTCCAGTGAGGAGATCCCATTCCCCAAGTGTGGCTGTAAGATTTCCGAACCTATCCTTGGCGGGAATAACAACGTTGTTCATCTAGAGGACAACAGCCAGGGGATGCAAGTGTCTCGAGCTAGCCTGGTGGTGGTGGTGGTGGTGGTGGTGGTGACTCGGCCCCTTAGATGTTGGAATACGTGGTTGTCATTGTGTACCAAATCTGTTTCGAACTGCCACAACAGCTTCATGTGCAGGTACATTTTCCTGATAAGATGACTTCTTTCCGTTTGTAATCCAATCTTCTTCCCGCATGTTTGTCGCCACTAGGTTGGCAACCAAAACTTGCATAGTATTTTTTCCCCATTGCGAGTTGAACTGTGAATAAAAATCATAATTTTTTTTCTTGCAGAGAAAAAAAATCACAATGCTTTCGACATAAACCTTTCAATCTCTTGTGCATGCCACCTGTGTACCAGTTACTATGATGCTACTGATTTCCTCGCACGAAGCAATGTACCCTGTCATTGCAGCAAATTATCAAACAAAAACTCGGTTGAATTTTTTGATATGCTCCAAAATTTAGTGAACTACTTTTTGCACTTCATTTGAGTACTAAACGAACATGATGTACACCTTGAATAAGACTTACTCTTCATGGCCAAAGTACGACGCCTCGTCATGATCAATGAACGACGTCACTTGATAAAATTCCGGAACTTTTTCCACAAAAGTTTCTGCGCTTACCTTTTACTAATTGTGCTTGGTCTCCTTCTAAATACTCTCTTGCACAATTGATACACCGCTCCAAATGCTGTTTCTACTTCCAGAAGCAGTCTTGGTATGCCTTTTGCTGGTTCGCGTGAAGTGTCGTCCTCGAATTTTCTTGCCTTGCCTATCATTGCAAATCTTCGTTGTTTTAACGTCTCAATATCATAAACGTAGATCCACGTCTCATCATCAGTTAAGATTATCTCAACGAACATCTGGTTCCCATTTGCGCCATACAAAAGCTCTTCACAGATTCAGAGGTGAAGGTCTTTCTGGTCTTGACTCCATAGCCGTGTGACCAACCTGGCGGCAACACGATGCAGTGTCGGGGTTTTGTGACATGATCCAACTGAAATATTACATTCTTCTGCAGTCTCTCGGACATTCTGTCGTAGATTGGCACGCACAGTTTCGTTGACGTTCCTGACATGAGCGTCATCGGTAGACGTCGAAGGGCGTCCTGAACGGGCGTCATCATAAACTTCCGTCTTCGCATATTTAAACCGCGTGATACACAGAATACGGCTTTGGCGCTCAACAACGTAGAATTTCTGCATCTTGTGCGTGTCTGTAAATGTTTTCTAGAGTTTCACGCAAAATGTAACTCAACGTGTTGCTCCTCTAACTCTGCCATCTCGAAATTCACAAACTGTGCGACAGAACATTATACTCGGTGAAGCTCTGAGCAATAACTTACGGACCTACAGCAATGATACTTCAGACAGTTACACATTAAATACAGGTGTGTACAAGGATGACACCACTTGGTTCCAACACACCACTAGCGCAATTACGAATGTTTACGAAATTTTGAAAAGACAATATTCTTTCTTATGATATTTCTATGGCATCTCCTATTTTCAACACCTTGAATTGTTAATTGTGTAGTAGATCACTCTGCACTTTGTCGATATGTTAATGAATGACTGCAACTTCGGAATCCCCTTCAATTGACCATTTCTCAACTGTTGTTAGTGTCGCAGTGGATATTTCGTAATCTTGCACCAGTTTCGGACGTATTTTCGTCAGTGTTAAACTGTTTTAAACTTTCTGGTGGTGTGATATTCAGAGTTATTGTTTGAGTGGAATGTATACGACATGCCTGAGTAAAAAGAAGTGGTTAGATCTAATGTGTGGAACTATTGAAACCTATTTCACTGTGGAGCGTTACAACACTACCTCCATTCAGATCATTCATTGTCAGTTCTCTGCAAGGCCAGGAAATTTTCTTCCTGCAACCATAATGGGATCACTCACCAGTCACAGTTTTTTATTTAGAGAGGACTATTCTTGGTTTTCATTCAGATGGCTTGCTGGTTCATTTAACGCAATAGGTAGCTAAATTGTTGTCTGATGACTTAGTTATGTAACAGTTTGTTCCATAAAAATCAGTTAAATACAGCAGCATACTCGGTTGGCAAGGCACTGTGAAGGACTGGTTATCTGACCCTCCAGGGGGTTCACAGAACTAGTGAATAAGTGCACGGCTGTCATGGGTCCCCAGCCTTTGCAGCATTACTTCCTTTCCATGCTACAAGCTTGTACTTCCACTATTCCCCCCGTCTGCCTACCCATCAGATGGTTTTCTTGGTGCACACCTTGTTGGGATCTGTTTTATGGCAAGGAATCGAGTTTTCACTTCAGACATTTTCTGTAACTTCTCATTAAATAAAAACATAGTCCCCATTCTTGGGTTTGACTAGCCACCTATTTCCAAAGTTCTCCGGAAGTGCATATCGTGCAGAGGTGGTCACCCAATGCAGTGGATGCTCCAAATTTTGTGCGTTTCCATCATTGCACCCTTCACAATGCATTACTGGCCAGGTAGTTATTGGTGAGGCTTGGTGGCGTGTATGGGAAAAGTTCCAATTCAGAGTGGTGTCACAACAGCAGATGAGCTGCAAATGTAGTAGATGAAGTTACCTTCCACTGGCAGTCATACAGCCCAGCAGTCTCTATGGAAGAGAAGACCCCTCTTAATCCAGAGAGATACAACCTTAAAATGTTCCCTTCCTTGGCTATGCCATGGGAGAACCATAGGGTTAAGTGGCAAGCAGAGAAAGATGCTCTCCACAACATGGTTTGCATAAGGACTGATGGGGATTCCTTGTTGGCCACAAAAAGAACTTAAAAGACAAGTTTGTGGAAGTGGCAGTCATCTGTATAATGAAAAGTGGGTCAGTTTTGATCAAAGCAGCATCCCCTGCCCAGTCACAGGTGCTGCTTGCTTACAACACGCTGGGTGACATACAGGTGACTGTCACTCCTCCATTGTTGTTGTTGTTGTGGTCTTCAGTCCTGAGACTGGTTTGATGCAGCTCTCCATGCTACTCTATCCTGTGCAAGCTTCTTCATCTCCCAGTATCTACTGCAACCTACATCCTTCTGAATCTGCTTAGTGTATTCATCTCTTGGTCTCCCTCTACGATTTTTACCAACCACACTGCCCTCCAATGCTAAATTTGTGATCCCTTGATGCCTCAAAACATGTCCTACCAACCAATCCCTTCTTCTAGTCAAGTTGTGCCACAAACTTCTCTTCTCCCCAATCCTATTCAATACCTCCTCATTAGTTACGTGATCTACCCACCTTATCTTCAGCATTCTTCTGGAGCACCACATTTCGAAAGCTTCTATTCTCTTCTTGTCCAAACTAGTTATCGTCCATGTTTCACTTCCATACATGGCTACACTCCATACAAATACTTTCAGAAACGACTTCCTGACACTTAAATCTATACTCGATGTTAACAAATTCCTCTTCTTGAGAAACGCTTTCCTTGCCATTGCCAGTCTACATTTTATATCCTCTCTACTTCGACCATCATCGGTTATTTTACTCCATAAATAGCAAGACTCCTTTACTACTTTAAGTGTCTCACTTCCTAATCTAATTCCCTCAGCATCACCCGACTTAATTTGACTACATTCCATTATCCTCGTTTTGCTTTTGTTGATGTTCATCTTATATCCTCCTTTCAAGACACTGTCCATTCCGTTCAACTGCTCTTCCAAGTCCTTTGCTGTCTCTGACAGAATTACAATGTCGTCGGCGAACCTCAAAGTTTTTACTACTTCTCCATGAATTTTAATACCTACTCCGAATTTTTCTTTTGTTTCCTTTACTGCTTGCTCAATATACAGAATGAATAACATCGGGGAGAGGCTACAACCCTGTCTTACTCCTTTCCCAACCACTGCTTCCCTTTCATGCCCCTCGACTCTTATAACTGCCATCTGGTTTCTGTACAAACTGCAAATAGCCTTTCGCTCCCTGTATTTTACCCCTGCCACCTTCAGAATTTGAAAGCGAGTATTCCAGTTAACATTGTCAAAAGCTTTCTCTAAGTCTACAAATGCTAGAAATGTAGGTTTGCCTTTTCTTAATCTTTCTTCTAAGATAAGTCGTAAGGTCAGTATTGCCTCACGTGTTCCAACATTTCTACGGAATCCAAACTGATCTTCCCCGGGGTCGGCTTCTACCAGTTTTTCCATTCGTCTGTAAAGAATTCGCGTTAGTATTTTGCAGCTGTGACTTATTAAACTGATAGTTCGGTAATTTTCACATCTGTCAACACCTGCTTTCTTTGGGATTGGAATTATTATATTCTTCTTGAAGTCTGAGGGTATTTCGCCTGTCTCATACATCGTGCTCACCAGATGGTAGAGTTTTGTCATGACTGGCTCTCCCGAGGCCATCAGTAGTTCAAATGGAATGTTGTCTACTCCCGGGGCCTTGTTTCGACTCAGGTCTTTCAGTGCTCTGTCAAACTCTTCACGCAGTATCTTATCTCCCATTTCGTCTTCATCTACATCCTCTTCCATTTCCATAATATTGTCCTCAAGTACATCGCCCTTGTATAAACCCTCTATATACTCCTTCCACCTTTCTGCCTTCCCTTCTTTGCTTAGAACTGGGTTGCCATCTGAGCTCTTGATATTCATACAAGTGGTTCTCTTCTCTCCAAAGGTCTCTTTAATTTTCCTGTAGGCAGTATCTATCTTACCCCTAGTGAGACAAGCCTCTACATCCTTACATTTGTCCTCTAGCCATCCCTGCTTAGCCATTTTGCACTTCCTGTCGATATCATTTTTGAGACGTCTGTATTCCTTTTTGCCTGCTTCATTTACTGCAATTTTGTATTTTCTCCTTTCATCAATTAAATTCAATATTTCTTCTGTTACCCAAGGATTTCTATTAGCCCTCGTCTTTTTACCTACTTGATCCTCTGCTGCCTTCACTACTTCATCCCTCAGAGCTACCCATTCTTCTTCTACTGTATTTCTTTCCCCCATTCATGTCAATTATTCCCTTATGCTCTCCCTGAAACTCTGTACAACCTCTGGTTCTTTCAGTTTATCCATGTCCTATCTCCTTAAATTCCCGCCTTTTTGCAGTTTCTTCAGATTCAATCTGCAGTTCATAACCAATAGATTGTGGTCAGAATTCACATCTGCCCCAGGAAATGTCTTAATTTAAAACCTGGTTCCTAAATCTCTGTCTTACCATTATATAATCTATCTGATACCTACTAGTATCTCCAGGATTCTTCCAGGTATACAACCTTCTTTTATGATTCTTGAACCAAGTGTTGGCTATGATTAAGTTATGCTCTGTGCAAAATTCTACAAGGCGGCTTCCTCTTTCATTCCTTCCCCCCAATCCATATTCACCTACTATGTTTCCTTCTCTCCCTTTTCCTACTGACGAATTCCTGTCACCCATGACCACTAAATTTTCGTCTCCTTTCACTACCTGAATAATTTCTTTTATCTCGTCATACATTTCATCTAATTCTTCATCATCTGCAGAGGTAGTTGGCATATAAACTTGTACTACTGTAGTAGGCATGGGCTTTGTGTCTATCTTGGCCACAATAATGCATTCACTATGCTGTTTGTAGTAGCTAACCCGCACTCCTATTTTTTTATTCATTATTAAACCTACTCCTGCATTACCCCTATTTGATTTTGTATTTATAACCCTGTAATCACCTGACCAAAAGTCTTGTTCCTCCTGCCACCGAACTTCACTAATTCCCACTAACTTTAACCTATCCATTTCCCTTTTTAAATTTTCTAACCTACCTGCCCGATTAAGGGATCTGACATTCCATGCTCCGATCCGTAGGACGCCAGTTTTCTTTCTCCTGATAACGACGTCCTCCTGAGTAGTCCCCGCCCGGAGATCCGAATGGGGGACTATTTTACCTCCGGAATATTTTACCCAAGAGGACGCCATCATCATTTAATCATACAGTAGAGCTGCATGTCCTCGGTAAAAATTACGGCTGTAGTTTCCCCTTGCTTTCAGCCGTTCGCAGTACCAGCACAGCAAGGCCGTTTTGGTTAATGTTACAAGGCCAGATCAGTCAATCATCGAGACTGTTGCCCCTGCAACTACTGAAAAGGCTGCTGCCCCTCTTCAGGAACCACATGTTTGTCTGGCCTCTCAACAGATACCCCTCCGTTTTGGTTGCACCTACAGTACGGCCATCTGTATCGCTGAGGCACGCAAGCCTCCCCACCAGCAGCAAGGTCCATGGTTCATGGGGGGGCACTCCTCCATAACATTCTAAATATAATTCAGGGCATCATTTGCCGCCAAGTTCTGCTCTTGCAATCTGATGAGCTGTGCACCAGTTTGGAGTGAGGGGTGTACACTGTGTTCATCATGAACATGGGGGACCAACGGACAATGGGTTGCTATAGGTGCCTTCATCTTGGCCTGTGAGGGCAATTAATTGCCTGAAAAGGTCAAGGTGATTATATACTGATATGTGATGTGAAACTGTATGCCCCCCCCCCTTTCCACGATGCAGTGCTTAAAATGTCAACTGTGGAATGCACCATTCCCCCCTGCCCACCAGGATGCACCATTTTCCAGAGTGAAGATAAGAATACGAGACCCTGGATGATCTAACTTGTCAAGAGCCAAACAAGTATGAGTGGTTGCACCCAGCACGTATAAATGTCATATGCTGCAGCTGTCATGACCTTGCCTGCTTTGGCAACAGTACTCTCACCAGCTACATCTCCGACAGTGGGGCTTCAGGGCTGCTTGACCAAGCCTCCCCCCCCCCCCCCCCCCTTCCCCATAGTTGGCAACTCTCCTCCTGTTACTTCCACCTCACCTACTTGAAAATCATGGACTTCCCACCCATCAGGGACATTGGTCCCCCACCTCCCAGCCAGACAAGTCATGTTCCTCTGGCTTGCCTAGCCAGAAAGAGGTCCCTTGGAACATGGGAAACTTGCTTCCAGGGTTTCCACTGGTCTGCAAACACTCTAAGAAGAAGAAGTATCAAAAGTCCTCAAACAAGAAAATTCTGGTAGCCCCCACACCACCAAATCGCGCCTGTTCCATTCCTGTGACCAAGGAAGAGATTCTGGTGTCCCATGAGGCCCAGTTGGTACCACGTAGTGGAACCCAGAACCTGTGTATATTGATGCTATAGCCCCTCAAGCTATGGCAGCACGTGACCCTAAGGCATAGCCACCTCCTTGGTCGCTTTACGGCCCCACAGTACTTCAACATTATTATTCTCCAGTGGATCTATAGCAGTTTTTTCCACCTCCAGGCTGAGCTATGACATCTTTCAAACACTTCCCCTGCCTTCCATATTGCCCTTCAGGAGGCTTGTTTTCCACCAATGCAGACCCTGGCCCTTCATTGATAGGGTGGGTATTATAAGACTTGTGCTACCTATGACAGGGTGTCAGGCAGAGTTCGCACATATATTCAGGACACTCTTTGTAGTGAACTTGTGCCTCTTAATACACCTTTAGAGGTTGTGGCTGTTTGAGTAAGGGCATTTCAGAATATCACCTACTGCAGTGTTAACCTCCCCCGCCCCCAACGGTAAAGTGTGTCAGAATATACTGTAATCATTGGTTTCTCAGCTTCCCCCACCTTTTTGGGGATTTCAATGCCCATAACTTTTTTGGGGTGGCACTACAATCATTGGCCGTGGCAAAGACCATGAAAGTGTACAGCCACAACCTGACCCTTGCCTACTGATTTCTGGTAGCCCCACAAACTTCAGCTTGGTGCATGCAACTTTCTTGGTTATTGACCTTCGTATCTGCATTCCTTGTCTTCTCCCATCCATCCATCCATCCATCCATCCCTCCCCAAGAGAGTCCACGATGACATGTGGTGACCACTTCCTGATGTCTTCTCTGCCGAGATGGGCTCTCAAACAGTGTTGACCAGGGTACTTTCACATCTCCTGTCACCCTTGGCTTCCTGCTGCATGGAGATATTGATGAGGCAGCTGAGAATATGAATGCACTCAATCTTTGGCAGCTGAATTGGAGATCCCCTGTCTGTGGACCTGCCCCAAAAGAAGACAGTACCTTGGTGGTCATAAAATGCTACAGAGGCCATTAGAGATTGTATGTTGGCTCTCCAATGCTCTAAGCAGCACTCACAAAGCACCTTATCACCTGTAAGCAGCTTCATGTTCGGGCCTGCCACCTAACAAAACAAAGGAAATAAGTTTGCTGGAAATGGAATCATTAAACCATAAGACTATGTACCTCTCCTGTCAGGTTTGGGCTAAGATCAGAGATCTCTATGGATACCAGACACCTACAGATGAGCCTCGTATTACCTTGAATGGCACTGTCTGCACCGACCCAGGTGCCATTACTGAACATTCTGCTCTTCTTTATGCCCGGGCATCTGCATCTGAGCATTATCAACCTGCCATTTGTCTCCTGAAAGAGTGGATGGAGAAAAAGCAATTATCTTTCACTACACACCACTGGAGCCATGTAATGCTCCATTGAGCAAGTGGGAATTTGTCGGTGTCTTAGTCCACTGCCCTGATACAGCCCTAACACGAGACCACATCCGCATCCAAGTGATTAAACATCTATCAGGGTACTGTTGGTGTCATAGCTTTACCATCTTTAACAGCATCAGGAGTGAGGGCAAGTTCATATCACAATGGCAAGAAAGTATATTTGTCCCAGTACTGAAACCGCGTAAGCACCTTCTAGAGATGGGCCATTATAGCCCAGTTAGTATCACAAATGCTCTCTGTAATTTTCATGAATGCAGGGTGAGCCAGCAGTTGTGTTGGCTCTTTGGGTCTCGGGATGTTCTTGCTTCGTCCCAGAGTGGAAGCAAATTTTGTGTAGAGGTTTATGAATTCTTATGCCAGATAGGTACCACTGCAGCAAAGTGAGGGAGATCTAGCAATGAAGTGGATCAAAAATCCAAGCAAAGAACAGTAGAGTACCAACAGCCCATGTGCCACCAAAGGATATAAGACTGGACCACGTCTGTCACTTGGAAGTAAGGCAGAGATGCAAATTTCCTGAATATAATGAATCTATGTGGGTTTATTGTGAAAAGTATGTAGTCCCATTGTGCAGTAACAAAAATGAAGTGCTTTAACACTAGAACCACTGATACTTGGACGTACCTACAGTAGAACCACAGCTGGGTCACTAATGACCCGCGATCTTTTCCTTTATTTCCCCTATGTCAGTGGGTTATTGTTACTGCTAATCAATCTATTGTTAGAAGCACTATGATATTTAGAATGAAATTAATAAAAATAAACCATGTTTACACAAATTATAACTTAATATTTTAAAACTTACATGTATATGCTGAGTGTTTTTACTGGCTACCGTTACATAATGAACACAAATAATAGTCTTTTGATGTACATTTGTTGCACACAGTTTTCTGGCAGATGTGACACTTTACAAATGATTTGTTTCCTTCACAGTTAGACTTTACAAGGCAACGTTCACTTTTTTTGTCTGTCAGGATCATCTTCAGGTCTGACAGGGACGCTAGTTTTTCTAGTCGCTGCGTACTTCTCAGCAAGCTCCTCCACCAGCTGCAGGATGAAATCCCTGCATTTCAATTTTTTATCATTTAGAGAATTGAACAATACCCACGCATTTATCCCAGCCAAATCCAGCAAGTTGTAAAATGTGTGAACAGGCCAATGTCTCGATGGTGCTTTGACAGACTATTTGCGAGCCATTTGGTCAACCACGTCCACTCCATATTTAGAGCAGTTATAAAACGTAACAGTATCTGGCTTCTTTTTATACCATCCTCAATCGTCACATAAGGATGCATAGTGCTCAGAATCAGGACATTCTTGTTGCTCTTACAATGATAAACAGTCAAGTGTGGTATCATCTTTTTTTCAACAATACTGTGCTTTATAACTGTTCTCTTGCCTTTTTGATATAGACTGGTATTTCCCTGCGAGATAGATATATTGTTCCCACAAGACTCGTAGAATTAGCTTTCAGTGTGTCAGAGAGTGCTAAGGAGGTGAAAAAATTGTCACATGTGACATTTATTCCTTTTTTGAGGTAAGGTTGCATAAATTTTTTTTAGAACAAAGCCACCAAGACGCTCATCACTCCACCTAGTATCATCCTTTCCTATATAAGGGATAGCATTCACAATATATTTTAAGTCTTTATCTACCGCCATCCAATACTTTTGCCCGTATTTGTCCGGATTTGAGGCCATAAACTGCGTGAATCTGCAACGGCACTTTGAAGGAAAAAGCTGTTCATTGATTGTTATATATGGACCCGGTATGTAGCTAGACTGCGCATTCGCAACGAACTCACTCCAGATTTCTGATACCAAAGCAAACTTGTCTTCTCTTAGTCGTTCTGATCTTGTGGATCTATTGTCAAATCTGAGATAACGCATTGTATCTCTGAATCTGTCACAAGCCGTTGCTGATTTCACAAAATTATTTCCCCACTTCACTGACCACTTGTGTCCAGTTCTAAGCTCTTAGCTCCAATAGCACCATGGACGTACAATTTAGCTATAAAAGCTTCCAGTTCTTTAATTTTTATAGTCCATTCATCTGAGCTCAGTACACGAGGTGCTTCAGTTTCTGTACATTTTAGAATATGTTTCAAAACTTTGTCCATTATCATTAGATGCTGTGCACTCTAACAGGTCTCACTCACGTTTTGTTTTGCATGTGGAGATGGTCCTGTCCTATCTTTGAAAACATTCTGTTGTCAATATCTTCCAGATGAACAGTCACCTAATACTCCAACTTTCCAGGTTGTTCCATCGGGTGCTACAATATCTCTACCTGAAGGAAACTGAAGTAGTCCAGAACCCTGGGCAGTTTGTTGTCCACACTGACCTTCAGGACATCCACTTCCTTGAGTTGACTTAGTCTCTGTGGCAGCTGTTCCTGTAATAGTAGTTATACATATTAGAACGTGATTTAATATTGAATATATTGTGTAATATTAGAACAAAAAACACCTTCATAAATGTAACATATAACTTGAAAAATTTCAACAGGAAACAATGTATAAACATAAGTGTTGCAATTCAAATTACTGTCTATGCAACATATACATAAACAAAAATCATTATAAAACACACACATAAAAAAGCATACCTTTCTCATCAGCATACAGTAGAACCTTCTCAGGAGTAAGATATGGAAATTCTTCCTCAGATAGAGACTCCAGTGGTTCACCCTCAGATTCATTATTTAAAATCTCATTTAGAGCATTTATAATGTCCGTTATGTGCATAGAAATATGGCCATAACATATTCGTAAGGTCAGACTTGTTTGAACCTGTCTTTCTCATCCCCTGCTGAAAACTGGAACATCAGCCAGAAGTGAAGTAAAAATGAGTTTTGCGATTATTGACCAAACACACTCTAACAATAGGCATGAAACTACATGAAAAATGAGATTGTTATAGCGACTGCGCTGGGCGGGTCAAAACTGACCCATCCACAGTTCTAGGTGAATCTTCATATTTCTCTTTTATGTTATCACCATAAAATGTGAAATGAAGTATAATCACTAATTACATTATTTCATAAAAGTCACAGAAATGTAACACTCTAGGCAATAATACAAAAGAGTGACAAACAAAAAAATTATCAAGTGGGTCACTCGTGGTTCTAGTGTTACGGCATTTCATATGCAAGAGGACGAAATGGTTAGTACTGAAATAAGCTGAAAAATGTAGGATTAATTCTGTCTTGTATTTAAATAATTTTTCTTCGTATAATCTCCTGAGACTTAAGTACTTTATTTTATTTTTCCTCTCTTCTAATATCAGTTAAGAAGTGTGTGTGTGCATAAATATTTGTGTTTGCATAAATATTCCTCAAACTACTCTGAAATGTATTTCAGAGGGTATTTTGGAAGGCACCATGTGTTAGGATTTCTCCTCATTGCAATTGCATATGGACTGAGTGAATAACGGATGATTAACTGCCTTTATGTATACAGAAAATAGCCTAATTTGGTCTTGTGAGTTTCTAAGAGAGCAAAATGCATGAGGCTGAAGAATATTTCTAGATTCTTCACTAATACTGGTTCTTGTATTCTTATAAGGTGACTTTTGTGGGATAATTTGTATCTGTTTTCTCAGGATTATTGTTCCCATCAGTCAAGCAAACCTGTAACCATCCGTGACATCCTCCTTTGTATACATTCAGTCAGTTGAACAAATGTTCTGATCCCTCACACTTTTAACAGTTATCTAAATTTGGCCACACGGATGAATTGGAGTCACCCATCTGTTATGGACCTTGTAAAACTGTTCCATTTTGAATTCCTGATAATTATTATTGTCTTAGTTTACTGTACAATTATTTTGAATCATTGATAATATAGTAAAAGTATGACATTTTTTTCATTTTGTGAAATCCAGAGTTTTACCTTTCTATGCATCAAATCAAGTTACCAATCTTTGCCCCACTTTGAATTTTTTTAAATATATGATTCATTATTTCTGCAAATCTTTCCTGACAATAATTCATTATTGGTAAGTATCATTTGTGAAAAGTCTGAGGTAGCTATTAGTACTGTTGGTCAGCTCATTAACATAAAATAAGAATGACTAGAATTCCAGCACTGTCCTCTGGTCCTAGTCAGAAGCTATTCTTACTTGGTTTGATGAGTCTCCATCCAAAATTTCATACTTCATTTATCTAGTGCGTCACTTTATCAAATGATTGAATGTTCATACAGTTTTTTCTTTTTTTAAACTCATGGTCCTGAGTTCCACAGACATTATTGTGGAAGAGCCTCCCTTCCAACAGGCAGGTAATAAATTTCTTGGTTTCCCTTGTAGTGCTTGACCCAGGTTTGCTTGAACCAACAGTGCTGACCTATGGAATGCGGTGACACACACTTCCTATTTCCACATCTGTCAAAGGGTGTTAACCATCTCTCCCAACCAGTGTGAATGGTGTTGACAAAATGGAAATGGGGTGAGAGGACAGAGGCAAGTGAAAGAAGAGACTTTGTATACTGTCCAAACACTGTCTTTGGTTGCTCCAGCACTAGTAAAGGATATAGTTTTTGCACATCTGCCTATTATTTGACACTTTATCTCCATGGTAAAACTTCTTCTCCCATAACCCTACCAAATAGTATAGTGAGAGGAGCCCTCCTCTATTCTTATTACAGTGGTTTGCAGAGTATATATGTAGACATATTGCAGTCTTTGTAATAGTGATTTACACTCAAATTTTGTTGATTTACATTTATTTAAGTGATGAACTTTATTTTCTTTCAGGAAAGAAAATCTGATGGTGATAGCGATTCATCAGTCTCTCCTAGAAAGCGAAGACGAAGTGATAATGCAGGTAAGCTGTTTACACGCTACTGCAATGTCTCTGTTATGAGAATTTTGTGAAATGTGATCTACCATACTCAGCAAATGGGAAGTGATTCTCCATTACATAAGTGGCATTTGTCACCCACTTGATAATTCATATTCCTATCCCAGGAAAAAGCAAACAAAAATGTTGTTCATGGTTCATTTTGGGAATTTCTCTTAGAGCTGTCTGCATTCCTGAAATCAGAGGTCATTAGAAGTAAAAATAAATTTCTGTATTTTCTAGAATGTAAAAATTCTCTTCCATGTTTGGCATTTATTCATTACTTCATTCACCTCAAGCCACCTGTGTTAGACTATATATTTGCTGGTGGTTACTTGACACCATGCTGTTTGTTGATCTGCCCATCTAATAACATTATCTACACTCTGCAAACAACTATACAGTTCATAACAGGGGGTACACCTCACTGCCCGTTATTAGGGTTTCTTCCCCTGTTCCATTCGTGTATGGGGTGCAAGAAGAATGATTGTTTTAATGGCTCCACGCAAGCTGTAATTAATCTAACCACCTCCTCAGAATTCCTGTGGAATTGGTATATACGGGGTTGTAATATGTTCTGAGTGGCATAATTTGAATCCAGTTCCTAATACTTAGTAAGCAGGCTTTCTTGGAATAATTCATGTCCATCTTAAAGAGTGTGCTAGCTCATTTTATTAGCAGTTCTGTGATACTCTCCCATGGATAAAACAAACCTGTGACCATTAGTGCCACCCTTCTCTGTACATGTTTAGTATCACCTGTTGGGTCCTATTTGATATGGGTCCCATACACTTCAGCAGTATTTTAGGATGGGTGATTTACAAGCAATCTCCTTTGTAGACTGACTGGATTTCCCTAGTATACTACCAATAAATTGAAGTCTGCTGCGAGCTTTACCCATGACAGAACTTCAACATATTTATATGATAATATTGTATTGCTAAGTTTTTCATTTTGTGAAGTGCACAGTTTTTAATTTCTCAACATTTAAAACAAGGTGCCATTCTTTGCACCAGTTTTAAATCTCATCAGGCTGTAACTGAACATTGATGTCACTTGTGTCACACTGTACTTCTTTACTCTGAGGTGACGAAAGTTGTGGGGTAGCGATAAGCACATATAAAAATGGGATTAGTATTGCATATGCAAGGCATAAAAGGCCAGTACACTGGTGGAGCTGTCATTTGTACGAAGGTCATTCACGTTAAACAGTATCAAGCATGATTCTGGCAACATGATGGGAATTAAGACTTTGAACATGGGAGGGTAGTTAGAATTAGATGTATGGAGCACCCATTTCTGAAATTGTTAAGGAATTAAATAGCCGGCAAACTCGCACCAGGGAAGAACAGCATCTTTTATTTGTTTTTTGTGAAGATGTGAAACCTATTGAAATTCATCAATGAATGAAGGTCCAGTAAGGGGCTGCATGTTTGTCACAGCAGCAAGGCTTCGAATGTAGTAGGAAGTTCACAAATGGTGTGACTTCAGTGGAAGATGCTCCTCGTCTAGGTCAGGCAGGTACAACGATTTGTGACTCCGCCGAACATTGCAGCAGTTGAAGCCATAGTGAAGTGACACTAAATGACAATGCAGCATGTTTAAAGATTAATGGGTCAGTACACCACATTATGCATGATGTTCTCCAGTTTCACAAAGTGTCTGCAAGATGGGTCCCACGGCAGCTGACTCCTGAAATGAGGGAATGACATGTTGATGCTTGTGAAGATCTTCTTGAGCCCTTTGAACAAGAAGGTGATGGCTTCCTTGCAAGAATCATTACTGGGGACAAAACCTGGGTTCACTTCCACCAATGGGAAACGAAGAAAGCCAGCAAGGAATGGTGCCATTCCTCATCACCAAGTGATTTCCATATGTTCAGACTACTGAAAGGCGCGATGGGAGGAAAGAAGTTCTGTTCTGATGAAGTGATGCACCATGCAGTGCATGAATGGGTTGCGTGGACTACCAAAGAATTTTTTTCTAAAGGAATTTATACACTTTGTAAGTGCTGGAGGACTTGCGTTGAGCGTGGGTGAGATTATATTGAAAAGTGATACAGCTTTGTACCATTTCTGCACAGTAAAAAATATAAAAAAAATATTTAAGGTTTTCATTTGACTCACCCTCATACTTACTTTACTCATCTTTTCAGTGGTAAGCAGAGAGTGATTCTTTCCAGATGAAAGGCAAGGCCTTTCATAAAAATCAGTCATGTTGTATAGCAGCTGTGCTGTAATTTCCATGTCACGTTTAACCTGAACGTGATCACCAAACAGCTGTTCAGAGACCATCTCAAATTGCCGCAAAGAGCAAAATTGACTACTCAGTTGCAGAATATGCTGCCAAGAAAGTGATACTCAGCTATTACCTCACTTCATAATCCATGGCATCAGAGTTCCCAAGCATTCTCGCCTCATCATTTCCCTCAGCTCCTATATCAGATTCCCTGACATAAGTAGAGGGTTTTGCCTTGTCATTGCTTTCAGTCCCAGAATCCTCCATGTGTCAGTCTTCACTAGCTCCTATCCCAGACACATGTCCACCTCTGCGCATGTCCTGTGCCTTGTCTTTCTCTCTCTTCACTTTCAATTCCTCTCCAACGCAATACTTTTCTGTCCCGCACTTACTCCCATCACACTAAATTGCACACTACATGCAACTTCTTCTTTTCTGCCAATGGCTGGGCCATGTACAGGCTGTTACATTTGAATTCAGACTGCAGGAAGCATTGTTCTTTCTGTGGGAGTTCATTTTTATGTTGCCTAATGTGGACATGCATTAATATCTCCCACAAATGCACAACTGTGATAAGAAAGGACTTCCAGTCTCTTTAAGAGTCACAGTTGCTATAATTAAAAAACTGCCTGATTCTAAGACTTATCTTGGAATCCATTCAAAGTAAAATTCTCAAACACAGTTCAAAATGAAGGTAATGCCATATACTTTTTTGTGGTAGTTTTGTGCTATTTTAAGGACTTACATATATCATAATTTTCATCATGATTAACATTTTTTCCAATAACACAATTTTAAATGGAATAAAAAGTGTTTTATATAATTCAGCATTGATTTAAAAACAATGTTAGTAAACTTTCTATGGTACCTTCAATGAAGGGTTATAGACAAAATAAAAAGGAATCGAAATAGTGGCAAATGCTGCTGAGTGCACTATGGTGTATTACACAACCTCCATGAATCATGATGACACCATCATTGATAGACTGCTGTTCGTTTCACTGTGGGAGGATGCTGAGAAGTGGCACCTGAAGAAACGACCTTCTTTTTGTTCCCATGATCAATGACCAGATGGCATGAGAAGGAAAGAGGCTTTCCTTCTCATTCTGTCTGGTAAGCCTCCCATTATCTGGGGTTCAGGCTGACTTTTCTGAACTCTGCGTCTTTTCCTAAATCTCTCTCTAGTCCTTATCCTTCACAACACATCCTTCCCCTTGAACACTTCTGCCAGGAGGAGGAGCCACTGGCTCCAAAAACTAGCAAAAATAATACCTTTATTGAAACTTCCTGACAGATTAAAACTGTGCGCTGGATCAAGACTCGAACTCGGGACCTTTGCCTTTCACTGAAAAGTGCTCTACCATCTGAGCTATGCAAGCATGACTGACACCCCGTTCTCACAGCTTTACTTCCGCCAGTATCTCGTCTCCAGTAAAGCTGTGAGAATGGCCTGGATTCCTGCCCTCCTCCCTCCCCTTTCCCCTACACGTTGTCTGGTTCTTTGTGCCATTTTGTTTCACCTTTCCACATGTCTTCTTCCACTGGTGTTGTCACAGTCATACTGTGGTGTGGGGACAGGGATGGGTTGGCAGCAGGGCTGGGGCATCATCATGTCTAGCACCTTAGAGATTCCACCTGCTGTCACCTTCTACAACATCCCTCATGTTCTTCAATTTCCCTACCATCTCATCATTTGTTTCATCTCTTTCTTTGCGTGTTTTCCTTTAGCATTTATTGCCCTGTGTCATTTGTGTTGTTTTTTGTAACCCAAACAGACCTTCCCTGAGGTTGGATTCAAACAGCTTTTCCATTCTTCTGCTAAGAATTAGTGTTAGTATTTTGCAGCCATGAAATACTCTCACTTGTCAGTACCTGCTTTCTTTGAAAATGGAATCATTACACTCTTCTTGTAGTCTCAGGGTATTTCACCTGTCTCGTACACCTTGCTCATCAGATGGAATAGTTCTATTTTGTCAAGGCTGCTCTCCCAAGGCTATCAGTAATTCTGATTGGATGTTGTGTACTCCAGGGACCTTGGTTTGACCCGGGTCCTTCATTGCTCTGTCAAATTCCTCCTGCTGTATCATATCTCCCATACCATCTTCTGTCTACTGTTTCCATAAAGTTGCTTACAGCTTCACCTCCTATGTATAGACCCTCTATTATACTCCTTGCAGTATTACCTTCTTTATTTAGTAGTTTCTGTCTATCTCAGTTCTTGATATTCATACAGCTGCTAATGTTACCTCCAAAGACCTCTTAAATTTTCCTGTTGGCAGTGCTTATCTCTCACCTTGTGATATATGCTTCTAAATCCTTAAATTTGAACTCTAGCCTTTCCTGCTTAGCAATTTTATACTGCCTGTCACTCCTTTGTAGATGTCTGTGTTCACTTTTATATGCTTCATTTGCTGCATTTTTATATTTCCTTTCTTTTATCAATTAAATTCTGTTCTTTTCTGTTGTCCAAAGATTTCTACTAAGCCTTGTCTTGTTACATAACTGATCTTCTGCTGCCTTCACCATTTCATATCCCATATTCATTTGTTCTGCTGCTGCAGGGATGGGCAATAACTTTGGCTTGGAGCCATTCTTATGTAGGCAGAGGTTAGCAGAAGGTCACACCTTTTAAAATGATGGCATGCAGTAGCCCACTTTGCAGTTCAGAAAAGTTATAAATTGTTGCAAAAAATTCTGCCTTGGGAGGCCAGACAAAAACCACTAGTGGGCCACTGTTTGTCCACACCTGTTCTGTGTTCCTTTCCCCAGTCCTATTGTGTTCCTTTCCTCTGTCCTAGTCAGCAATTACCTAATGCTCTGTCCATAACTTACAATGACCTCTGGCTCTTTCAGCTTATTCACATACCATCTCCATAATTTCCTACCTTTTTGCCATTTCTTCAGTTACAATCTACGGTATATAATCAGTATGTTCTGGTCAATCTGCATGTGCACCTTGATATATCTTAAAATCTGGACCCATAATTCAGTCTCTCTCTCAAAATTATATAATCAATCTGAAACCTGATGGTGTCTGCAACTCTTCAGTGTCTGTAACCTTCTTTCATGATTCTTAAACCAAGTTTTAGTGATGATTAAATTGTGGTCTGTGCAACAATCTACCAGGCAGCTTCCTCTTTCATTTCTTTCCCTAGTTCACATTTTCCTTCTATTTTTCCTACTGTTGTATTCCCATCCACCATCACAATTAAATTTCTGTATCACTTAACTGTCCAAATAAGTTCGTTTGTTTCACCACACATTTCTTCAATTGCTCCATCTGCAGAGCTAGTGGGATTGTAAGCTTCGGATACAGCGATGGGTTTTGGCTTCATGTATCTTGTCTACAGTAATCTGTTAACAATGTTGTTCATAGTGGCTTGCTTGAATTGTTGTTTGTTGTTTTCTTATTCATTATTACATCTACTCCTACATTACTTTATTTGATTTATATTTCCAGCCCTGTATTCATCTGGCTAGAAGTCCTGTTCCTCTCGCCACTGAACTTCAATAATTCCCATTATATTCTAATTTTAAGCTATACATTTACTTCCTTAAATTTTCAGGCATCCCTCCCAGCTTAGGGACACAATTTACCATCCTCCAACATGTAGAATATCAGTTGTGTTTCTCCTGACAACATTCTCCAAAGCAGTCCCTACTTAGAAATCCACATGGGGGATCATTTACATGTGTGGGATGTTTTACTCAAGAAGATGCCATCGTTTAACTGTAGAGTAAAGTTGCATGGCCTAAGGACAAATTACGGCTGTAGTTTCCTTTTGCATGACGCTGTTCACTGTACCAGCACTGCAAGGCCATGTAAGTTGGTGTCACAAGGCCAGAACAGTCACTTGCCCAGACTGTTGCACCTTCAAATACCAAAAAGGGTGCTGCACTCCCCTTCAGCAACCACACTTTCGTCTAATCTCTGAGCAAATACTCCTTCGTGGTTGCATCTATGGTACGGCTGCCTGATACCACTGAGGCATGCAAAATCCCAAAGAAAATGTACTTGGCGACTCTTAGAATGGATCATGTTTGTTTTGTCACACACACACACACACACACACACACACACACACACACACACACACACACACACACACACGCTTATGTTCATTCAGGTGGACACAAGAAAGTCTTTTCATTGTGCCTGTCTGCAGCTCAACAAGTCATCTTTATGGTGGATAGCAATCCATCTTCTTCAGAATATTGTTAATATTCCAACTTAAGTTTTCTGCTGTTCAATTAGTGCCATTTTATTCCATGATGAGACATACTTAGTTTGTCTTTCATTTGTCATGTATTTTTGCCTAAATTTTGACAGTATCTCAAAATTGATCAGTTTTTTTCCCCGATGATCAGGAGCCCAACAACCAGCCAGAGAGGAGACTGGTGGTGAGAGAGGAGAGGAAGAAGAAAAAGAAGAATTAGGAGAAAAAGAAGCAGTAATGGTGAGTTTTGTCAATAGCATATGGTTACCCCCACAATCATTCCTGTTTTCCTTTCAGGGCACTCAGTTTTCATGTGCATGGAGCTCCAAGCGATGACAATAGACCTTCATTTTGTGTGCTGATATCCATTTCTCTAACTATTTTTTTCATCTGAGACTAAATGTCCCCCTGCAGAAGTGCATTATTTCTGGTAAGTCACAATTTATGTCATCAATTAATTTCCTTTCTACATACACCACCCACCTTCTGAACTAATAGTGGTGTTCAATATGTGTTTTTGTACACTGGTAACTACAAACTACAGTCCCTGCCAAATGTATGCAGCACATTTACTGTGGAGCCAATGGAACCAATGACAATTAGAAGTTCCTGTCTTGGTGTGCCTCATTGTGCTACCTCCAAGTTATTTGCCAGCACTACCCCATTGTGACGTTTGCCTGCTTTATTTCTTCTTTGATAGTTCTTGGAGTCAAAGTATTGCGTTGTTACACTGGCTGAGAAATTGGGGATGGAAGTTAAACACTGAGTACTGCAAATGATGTAGCCTACAGTTGCACAGTTGCCTTTCACAGTGCACTGTTCACAACCCCCTAATATTACACAGTTCATATGTCCAGTTTGCTATTGGTTAACTTTTGATAAGCTTCACTAATAGTTTGCAGGCAGACATCAGCATACTGCTACAATAGTTCACCACTGAACATCTATGAGCAGTAAAAACCCAACCACACAGTTCATGCAGAATAATATGGTATGTGTGACACTATTGAACAGACACTGTCATTATTTTAACACATGCCTATTTGTGTTGCACTAATTTCATGGTTAAGATAATGCATTGTTGTTGATCTAACCAATATAAGTGTCTCGTTTAAAAATCGGCCATGGTCTGATTGTCTCGGGACTAAAAATTGGGTCTTTATATATCCTCACAATAATAGATACTATAAGTATACTTAGTTTGAGGTTTGTTACAGAAATGACAATTAAAACCTAACTCATTCAATTAACTGAGTCTATTCAAAAATTCCAGGTTTTTTAACAATTTCTTCTACCAGAAAGGTCAGGCCAAATTATTTTTTATATAATGAAATTAACAGAAATAATTATAGAAACAATACTTTTGGCAAACCTGGTAATTGCTTGGGAAACAATTAAGGGCTGGCTTTGCTAATATGTTATCGAATGATGACTGAGACACATCAGTATACCAGGAATGAGTTCACTGACCAACTTACTGAGGAAATGGGTAAGAGTGAATTAATAGATGTCAGAATAGTTGGTACTGACATAAGAAACAAGGAAGCTTGTAATGCTGAAGGCTTGGGATAGGGATTGCTAAACTTCTACTGCCCCTTATAGTTTGAGAATGGATGCAAAAACCACTACCAACCTTTGTGGAAAATATGTTATCACTTTATGCAGATTGGAATGTCCACACTGGGTTTGCTCTTGATTTTATCTTACAGTGAGAGAACACTCCTCACCCTGGCTCATACATTGACAAGTTATTCTATTGTGTCTGACCCGAGGAGAGAGACCACAATAGGTCCTTGTGGGTTCTCTGTCTGGAACTTCCCTACACAGCAGACACTCACAAACAGTATCCCAGTTTCATAAAAAATTAACTTTTGTTTAAGGAAAAATAAACCAAGAGAGCATGTTAAATATCAGGATATTTGTACCTACCTGATATTAGTCAATTAATGAATTACAGTAATTTTATTGTGCATGTTGTTACCTGAAACAAATCTGAACAAGTCTCATGTTGGGATTTTGTACTGTTTGATGTTCAATGGTAGATTTGACCACTGTTTTCTTCCAAGATCTCAATTCCAGCTGTCCTCAGGCAGAGTGTCAGTCAACCTGTTGCCCACTCTCTATGGACCACGATTTCTCAGTCAGCATGTGAGCCCCATAGCCTTTGATTTGGGCACCACCTGAAACAGTATCCTCAACAACAGAGTTCTTCAAATAATCATTATTTCTTCTGTTGTAAGAAGAAAGTAACCCTGGCAAAGTTTTCCAGTTTTGTGGTAATTCTTCCTGTCTATTCTTCATTAATATAGAATGCCAAAGGAAAATGTTGCACCTCAGAAGAATGTTGTTATTGCCAAGTTACTACTGTTTGTAATATTCCACAGATGCTGCAAATGCTCAGTTGTTTTAAATTGCATTTTCACTGTATTTACTTTTACTTCCATCAATGAAATCTGTGTATACACACTCAGCAATACTTCCATGAATGGCACTATCTACTAAAAGAAGTCCTTTGGTCAATATTTATCACATTAGAAACTTTTATCTCAGATGGACATTATCTTTTACACTAGAAAATACTGGAAAATTGCTTTTTAACAAATTAACCATGTACTGGTAACTAATTTTTCACTCAACTGCAGTTATCATTGTCCAGTCCCCAAAACTGTTTCAGCTTAACTTCAGTTATTCTTTCTTATTAAATGTTTTTTGAACACCAAAATTCTGATACTAATACTGCTGATTTTGAGGTGACAGGGAAATGTACAGTAAGAGAGAAAAAATGCAACAGTAATGGCAGGTTGCCCAGTTATGTTCAGAGATTTCTTTTAAATCACTGATTTTGTTTGTTGTGACCCATGAAGCAGTGTGTAAAACAGTCAAGAAGGCCAGTGGAGAAATAGCAGGTAAGTAGCTGTTAGTATATCACTTGGCAATGAATTGACATTGCTTATTTTCCTTATGATGGTTGTAGAGGTATTACAGGCAAAGTTTAAACAGATTGCTAGTTGTGCTCTGGAGAAATAGGTGCCTATTAAGTGAATTAAGGTTGGGAAAGACCTACTGGGCTTTAATAACGAAATCAGGAAAATACTGAAGCAAAGTTTAGTCGAAAGATTCATGTGTCTATGAAAAGATGTGTGTGTGAAGTGTGCAACTACTACCACAGTCACATTGTAGCAAAAAAGATGTCAGGGGATCTAAGAAAATACTGGTTCTATGTAAAATCAGTGTCTAGGGTTAAAGCTTCTTTGCAGTCATTCATTGACCAGTTCGGTGTGGCAGTGTAAGATAGCAAAATAAAAGCTGAAATTTTGAATTTTGTGTTGAAGTAAGCATTCATGCAGTAGAATTGTACAAACACACCATTGCTTGATCATCACACAATGTCCCATATGGATAACATAGTAGTAAGCATCCCAAGTGTAGATAAACAACTGAAAGGGTTGAAAACAAAGAAGTCATCAGGTCGAGGTTGAATCCCAATTTGGTTTTACAAAGAGTATATTATGGAATTGGCACTTTGCTTAGCTTAGCTATGATTTGTCATGAATTTTTCGCTCAGTTCAAAGTCCCAAGTGACTGGCAAACAGCACAGGTGACTCTTTTATATATACAGGGTGAAAGAATGGATCCACGAAATTACAGACTAATATCCTTATCAGTTTGATGCAGAATCCATGAACACATTCTCAATTCAAATATCATGAACTTTCTTGAGACTGAGAAGCTTATGTCAACAAATCAGCATGATATTTAGAAAGCATTGCTCGTTTTAAATGTCACAGTATATTGTGTGAGAAAACATGAACTATGGATGATGAAGGCCAGAAAACAGTTGACAAATTAATATTGTTCTTCTTAAAAATGTATGCTTTTAATTTCAACTCTCATTATTTACAGATGTAGCTCATGGAAGATACTTAATATAACAACGAACACAATTCATTTGTAAAGTTTGACACAAAAATGCTTTGTGTGTTAACAGTGGAAACATTTTGACTCTGTAATTCAGTGTTGTAACATTATGACTGATCTGGATATCCACTCAAAATTCACATTGTGGCACTGCACTACAGACAATGCCAGTGTCATCAAACTTTTTATCTTCAAAGAATTAATATCATCTTCAATGATACTAAGCTCAAGTACCACTGATCCAGTCATAAGTGTTTCCTTCCTCACTGCACAAATTTATCTCTGATGATGCTTGAAAGTCAAAATGTGTAACATCACAACTGTTGGATGATGTGGTTGTTTGTTGTTGTGGTCTTCAGTCATGAGACTGGTTTGATGCAGCTCTCCACGCTACTCTGTCCTGTGCAAGCTGCTTCATCTCCCAGTACGTACTCCAGCAGCTTACATCCTTCTGAATCTGCTTAGTGTATTCATCTCTTGGTCTCCCTCTACGATTTTTACCCTCCATGCTGCCCTCCAATACTAAATTTGTGATGCCTTGATGCCTCAGAACATGTCCTACCAACTGATCCCTTCTTCTAGTAAAGTTGTGCCACAAGCTCCTCTTCTCCCCAATTCTATTCAATACCTCCTCATTAGTTATGTGATCTACCCATCTAATCATCAGCATTCTTCTGTAGCACCACATTTCGAAAGCTTCTATTCTCTTCTTGTCCAAACTATTTACCATCCATGTTTCACTTCCATACATGGCTACACTCCACATAAATACTTTCACAAATGACTTCCTGACACTTAAATCTATACTCAATGTTAACAAATTTCTCTTTTTCAGAAACACTTTCCTTGCCATTGCCAGTCTACATTTTGTATCCTCTCTACTTTGACCACCATCAGTTATTTTGCTCCCCAAATAGCAAAACTCCTTTGCTACTTTAAGTGTCTCATTTCTTAATCTAATTCCCTCAGCATCACCCGATTTAATTCGACTACATTCCATTATCCTTGTTTTGCTTTTGTTGATGTTCATCTTATACCCTCCTTAATGACACTGTCCATTCTGTTCAACTGCTCTTCCAAGTCCTTGGCTGTCTCTGAAAGAATTACAATGTCATCATTGAACCTCATAGTTTTTATTTCTTCTCCACAGATTTTAATACCTACTCTTTTTTTTAGTTTTCTTTAGTTTCCTTTACTGCTTGATCAATATATATAGATTAAATAACATTGAGGAGAGGCTACAACCCTGTCTCACTCCCTTCCCAACCACTGCTTCCCTTACGTGCCTCTCAACTCTCATAACTGCCACGTGGTTTCTGTACAAATTGTAAATAGCCTTTTGCTCCCTGTACTTTACCCCTGCCACATTTAGAATCTAATAACAGATATTTAATAACAATATTGTCACCAATAGAGAGGGGCTAAGTAATATTTTTAATGACTACTTCATACACATTGCAGAATCTGACTTCTGTACTACAGATAAAGTAAATGTTGGAAATCACACCAAGGCGAGGCCCACGAGAAAGAGGCCATGGCACGTACATCCCGAAGGTAGGCCGAGCTCGCTCAACTTGGCACACAAACTGCATTTATATACCTATTAACTAGTAACTAGACGTGTATGTATAAACATGAATTGCATCTTCTACTGGAAGTAACTACTATGAAGTCTTACTGTTACTAGTCCTACAATGATAGTAAGTCCACAAGGTTACTGATAATTTGTTATGGCTGTAATGTGATATAATAAAATTAAAATCATGCCTAAATTATTATCTGTTGCATAAGGCTCTACATCTTGTATGAAATGAGGACTGTTAATCAGATGAGACTAAATGCTATAAACAAACCGTTTTGCTGTTTATGATGAGAATTGATCTTCAATTTCACTGTATGACGAGTAATAAGTGAGACCTCACAATAGCAGATTCCAGTAGAAAATGCAATTCTCGTTAGTACACATACACCCAGTTGAGAGCTAACATGTCTAAAAATACAGTTTGTCTGCTGAGTTGAGTGAGTGAGGGCACTCAGGCCTACATTAGTGATTTTTGTGCCGCGGCCTGTCTTTCTCATGGGCCTCGACTGAGGTCAACTCAAAGTTAGTTCTCTTTGCTGATGATACAAGTATAGTAATCACACTTGACAAACAAGAATTAACTGATGAAATTGTCAATAATGTCTGTCAGAAAATTACTAAGTGTTTCCTTGTAAACGGACTCTCACTGAATTTTGATAAGACACAGTACATACAGTTCCGTACAGTAAATGGTATGATGCCATTAATAAATATAGACCTTAATCGGAAGCATATAGCTAAGGTAGACTATTCAAAATTTTTAGGTGTGTCCATTGATGAGAGATTTAATTGGAAGAAACACATTGATGATCTGCTGAAACGTTTGAGTTCAGCTACTTGTGCAATAAGGGTCTTTTCAAATTTTGGTGATAAACATCTTAGTAAATTAGCTTACTACACCTATTTTCACTTATTGCTTGAATATGGCATCATATTTTGGGGTAATTCATCACTGAGGAATAAAGTATTTATTGCACCAAAGCTTGTAATCAGAATAATAGCTGGAGTCCACCCAAGATCATCCTGCAGACATTTATTTAAGGATCTAGGGATATTCACAGTAGCTTCTCAGTATATATACTCTTATGAAATTTGTTATTAACAACCAAACACAATTCAAAAGTAATAGCAGTGTGCATAACTACAATACTAGGAGAAAGGATGATCTTCACTATTGAAGATTAAATCTAACTTCGGCACAGAAAGGGGTGAATTATACTGCCACTAAAGTCTTTGGTCACTTACCAAATAGTATCAAAAGTCTGACAGATAACCAACAAGTATTTAAGAAGTAATTAAAAGAATTTCTGAAACACAACTCCTTCTACTTCATAGAGGAATTTTTAGATATAAATTAAGAAGAAAGAAAAAAAAAACAAATAAAAAAATTATAAAAAAATATAAAAAAATAAAAAAAATATATAAGTTGTTATATTAACTTAATTATTTCATGTATTGGAAAATCATTACGAAATATTGTATTCATGATTCATGGAACTAGTATTAATCTAATCTAAACCTGATCAACTCCCTGAACTTTAATTCAAGCACACTTTGCAGCTCATCAGAGAATGTAAAAACATGAAATCTGCTGGCTGGGATGAAATTTCTCCATTTTTACTTATGCAGTGCCAATATAATCTAGCATATCATTTGATGGCTCTCGTTGTGAGGAGTGGTCTGTGATAGACTAAAATCACCCATCATTAAACCTCCCCACAGAAAAGGTGATAAACAGTTAGTAGAAAATTAGACCACTCACTTCAACTTCTGTTTTTAGTAAGTCAATCAACAAAATCATTCTGAAATGTGTTAGAGTAGTATAATATGCACAAACATCTGAGAGATTTTCAGCAGGACTTTGCAAGTGGTCGCAGGACCATGACAGCAGCACTACAATTTATGCTGAAATTTCTTGAGAAAATCAATGAAGGCATGCAAGGAGCTTGGGTTTTCCTAGATCTATCACAGACTTTTGATAGGGTTGATAAAGAGGTACTCTGGTCAAAACTGGCCAGAGATGGCATCAGTGGAAAACTTTTGCACCTTAATACATCATATTAGAAAACAGAAGACTGTGTACCAAAATCCCACACAATAATGGAGAAACATTAAAAAGCTACACATCAAGGGCCAGAAATATTAAATTCTGTGAACATGAGGGATTGATAATTGCCGTCCTCCTTTGTGTAAGATATGCCAGTGAGTTCCCAAATAAATTCAAAACTAGTATCTTCATTACAATGTATGCAGATGACGGTTCAGAATTTATTGAGGAAATTGTGTGTTTAATCTTGTCATGAAGGTAAAAAATTTTATAGATATGGCAAAGTCACAGTTAGGAAATAAAATTATAAGTCAATTTACAAAAAAGAAGTATAATTTCCTTCAATGTTGGGTACTTGCAAAATTGTACCAATTGTCAAGATATAATGTGTTACGGAAAATCTGCAGTGAGTGTAAGTTTGTAGGTATATGTGTAGACAGGAAACGGTTATGGACACAAGAAGTTGGCAATGTGTGTTTGTTAGGCTAATATCCAGCTTACATGTTTCAAGAAGAATAACTCCATATGTC
Organism: Schistocerca americana; assembly: GCF_021461395.2. Taxonomy (NCBI): domain Eukaryota; kingdom Metazoa; phylum Arthropoda; class Insecta; order Orthoptera; family Acrididae; genus Schistocerca; species Schistocerca americana. Next base: position 39,043,861 of record NC_060119.1, read on the forward strand.
AACACCCAACAATGAGGGTAGGCCTAATGCATTTCAGTTTAATGCAGCGCTTTCTTCCAAATGCTTCAGTATTATTGGTTGGGGCTTCAATACCTCATTTGGGCAGAGTTTTTAAGCTGCACAAATGAGCTTTGAGAATATTAGGTAAGAAAGATGAAAGAACATCTTTCAGGGGATTAATACATCTTAAAATAATGACTGTCTGTTCTATGTTTGTATTTGAAGCAATAGTACTGGCTGTAGAAGACAAGAAATATACATGTCATAAAACAGAAAGTCATGAACAAAACTCTGTACGAGTAGAATATTACCATGTGGCAGACAAAGGCTGAAAAAGAATTGCAAATGGTCCGTACACTAAAGGAGCAAAATATTTCAATGCCTGTATTTACTCGAATCTAAGCCGCACTCGAATCTAAGCCGCACCTGAAAAATGAGACTCGAAATAAAGGACAAAAAAATTCCCGAATCTAAGCCGCACCTGTAATTTGGGACTCAAAATTCAAGGGGAGAGAAAAGTTTTAGGCCAAGCAGTTAAGCTTTACCAGGTAGCCATTGCTATGCGTCAGGCGCTCCGTCCGTATTTATACGAGTACCCTTCCTTTTTCACGTGCTCCGTCTGGTTTGAATCGATTGCTTATTTCGCTTTGATCTGATAAGTTCTGATTTCTTTGTTATAGGTGTTCACGTCACTCTAAGCAGAAAATGCATTACTGTACTGTGTCATGCATTGTTTGCCGCATTCTGATAGTGCGTGTTTACGGCCTGTCGCCGCTCGCGCCACGGCTTGCTTTTGTGCGCGCTACCGCCGCTTTTTTAAAAAGAGGAATCGTCTCATTAGCGAAACAATGGCAAGAGACTGCTATTTGTTGTTACATACAGTGCTGCTTTCTTTGATAATGATCAACAAGAACCAAATAATAGACTGTGTATGATAGAACATGTTCTGTACGAGAGTTAGGCGAAAATTTTTCTCCGTTTGAACATCTTTGCGGCCGCTTCTTTAGTACATCAAATTATGCACAGAAATTAGTCATCTTAGAGTTAAAAATCTAGTCAGTAGGCGTGCTTCATTTCTGATTGTATCACTATTAGGCATAAGAATAATACGAATATAAACATGGCACGATGGTATATTCTTCTGCATTTGCTGTTGTCTCACTCTAGTTTCGTAGTTTATTAGGCAGACAGGATTTAAATGAGATAGCAGCAAACGTGAAAGAATACATGGCAAAATGTTTATATTCGTATTATTCTTATGGTGAAGAGAATACTGCATGTGATTCACATTTCATCAGGTTCCTATTAGCAACCATCTCTTCTCACAGGTAGGAAAAAACTCAGAACGTAGTGTTGGCCATGTTGACAAACATCCTAAACAGCCTTGCTAGTCGGATTTTCGTAGTACATTGAAATTCTGCTACATTCGAAGATGAACAATACGGAATTTGTATTTACTTTGTTGGATAATGTATGAAAATGCAGTGGTCGAAACTCGGGGCGGAGAAAAGCAGCTCGTCCTCCACCTTTCTTTCTTTTTTTTTTTTTTTTTTTTTTTTTTTTTTTTTTTTTTTTTTTTTTTTTTTTTTTTTTTTTTTACTGACACAGAGGTTTTGGCGCCAGTATTTATCTTTGTGTCTACAAAGCATGCCTGTGTAGCGCTACATATATTAGACAGCAGAAGTTAGTTGTAGTGGCACCTACCAACATTTTTCAGAACTTCCGCTTGCTTTGCACTCGATTCTAAGCTGCAGGCGGTTTTTTGGATTACAAAAACCGGAAAAAAAGTGTGGCTTAGATTCGAGTAAATACGGTAACTACTCAAAAATTCTAAATGCATTGAAAATCATAGCTCACTGAGCAATGCTACTAGAGCCTACCTTAGACACAAAAATTTAATATTATTATGTAAAATAATTTAGTGTATACTTCAGTACCTTTTATAACATAGATTGTATACTGCTGTGTTTGTTGTACTACCAAATGCAATGCATGTGATCAGATGTTTCACACAAATAAATTACAAATTTTCCAGCAATGGAACATCAGCTGTTTTAAAATGTACTACATTTTTTCCCAGGCATATCAGTTTTATCTTCAACATCCACTGGTGCGTCATCAAAGTTTTCAAAACCTTATCTCTTACCTTGCTACTGTGTCATCACTGAAATTATTTTCTACTGAGACATGATGATGAACTGATATACCTCATCTTACTTCATTTGAGAAAGTCAGAAGGATATTTGATGTCCCTTGCCCAACACTAACTCTGCCATCCATAAATGATACTTTTATCTTTAGTTTCACTTACTGTGATACACAGCAGTTCCCACATTATATACATTATGAATCACTTTGTCCCAAGAGGATTTAAACTTCTCCAAAGTTACAGTTTTCATTGTTTTGACATTATCTGTGGTATGTAATTCTTCCCTGTGTCCACATAATATTTGACTTTGTATGAAGATTGAACTTCAGATGTTTCAGTATGGTGAATGATTTTGTGTTTTAGCAATTTCTCCAAATTGCACGCAGAAACTCAATACCCTCAGATTTTTTAGCAGCACTACCTGGAGCCCCAACAGCACAGCTCTCCTACAATTTTGCAGAGCTTTGGTTTTATCCCACCTGATCTATGGATGTTGCTTGTGAGTCAATACCACATCAATACTGAGTTTGTTAGACCCTATCCACTTCGATGGTGTGCAGTTGGCAGCTGGTGCTTTCTGTGAAGAGTCCCACACGCAAAATACTGCTGGAAATTGGTATCCCACAATTGAGGGTCAAGTGCCAGCAACTCTTGGTGAAGAATTCAATCTAAATTTGCCACATGCCTAAACATCTATGTTAGTCAACTCTGTTCCACAACTACCTGTTCATACTCATTCTGAATCCTCCAAAAATGGTTAGACTAGTTTAGATACGATTGAAAACAGTATGCGCGGACCGGGCCCCACTTGTCTGTGTACGTAATTCCTTCTCAGCATCTCCTGCGATATGCCTCCAGCCTTATGATTCAAGTGGATCTCTTTTGTGGCCATAAGAAAAATGCAGATGCACCACCCTCAGGTAACTGATGTTCAGTTCCTCACAACTATCCTAATTCGACGAGCATGTACATGGACAGACTGAAAGTTAATGGCAGGTTTGGTTGTGCTTTTTCATATGCAAAATGTATTTTCTGCTTCACGCATACAGTGCACACACTGGAGAGTTGGTCATGGCCAGGCTCTGCAGTTTGTTGAAAAAATCACCACAAAGGACAACTGGTTTGTAGGAACTACGTGAACTGCTTACAAAGGACATATCACCCTCTGTACATTTCAGAAGTGAACATCCAAGGCTTAGTAGATGACCTACACAGCTACAGAATACTAACATTCATCTGGACACAGGGCAATGTGGTTTTTCTGTGAAATGAACTGACAAATCGGCTAAAGAGGCAACCGCAAGAGGCAAGCTTGAATATGTGTACTGGAGAGAGAGAGACCTAAGATCTCAGCTGCAACATAACATTTTGAAAGCCTAGGATATGAATGGCAGACTACAACAACCATCAGCAAGCTGAGAATAACTGAAGGGACCGCTGTGGTAGGGGATATGTCACTCCTGGCCACTCAGAAAGGTGCAATTTTACTGTTGACTGCATAGTGACCTCTACACAGTTTCCCACAGGTTCCTTATTAATAGAGGACACCCCTTGATGCAGCTGTGCTGATCATCTTATGCCAACTCATATTTCTGTAGAATCTGCCCTGCGAGTTGATGTGAGATGAGCCATCAACTTGTCTACCACACTACCCGAAATATGTGGGATGATGAGATAGTAGCTAAGCCAGCCATACATTTCCTGAAGGAAGGTGGATTTTACAGTACACACTTTACATATGATGCATATTGTAGACGCATTTCAAATTTTCATTATTTAATTTTTTCCTTGTTGTGGGTTCCAGTGTACCCCCTAGTTCTCTGGTTGCCTCAGTCCAGTTATGCCCTGCTCACCATAGTGATTTGCCTGGACAAAATGTGAAGAAGCCTTAAAATTGTACAGAGAAACTGCTCTAGCAGCTTCTGTATTACGTGCTTAAATGCGCCAACAATGGAGAATTCATCCATTGATGGTAGCTCTGTTGAGCTTCACTCTTACACATTAACTTTGAGCCCTCAGTTTTGATGTCATGTTTCCCTTTCTATATTCTGCAAACCACTATGAGGTGCACGGCAGAGGGTACACCCCATTTTACCCATTATTAAGGTATCTTCCGGTTCCATCCATGTATCGAATGTGAGAAGAAAGATTGTGGGAATGCCTCTGAGCATGTGATAATTGTCATCTTATCCTCACAACCCCTGTTTGAACAGTACATAGATGTTAGTAGTATATTCGTAGAGTAACCATTTAAAGCTGGTTCTCGCAACTTTGTTAATAGTCTATCTCAGGGTAGTTTGTCTGCTTTAAAAGTTTGCCATTTCAGTTCCTTCAGTATCTCTGACACTCCCTCATGAATTAAACAAACCTGTGACCATTTGTGCTGCCGTTCTCTGTATACTTTCAATATCCCCTGTTAGTCCCATCTGGTATAAGTCACACACACCTGAACAGTATTCTTGAATTGATTGCACGAGTGATTTGTAAGCAGTATGTTTTGTAGAGTGATTGCACGTCTCCAGTATTCTTCCATTAAACTGAAGTCTACCACCTACTTCACCCTCTGATCATTCCATTTCATACCCCAACAAAGTGTTACATGCAGGTATTTGTATAAGTTGGCTGATTCTAGTTGTGACTCATTGATATTGTCATCCAAGAATACCATGTTTTCTCGTTTTGTAAAGTGCAAAATTGTACATTTGTGAACATTTAGAGCAATTTGTCAATCTCTGCACCATGTTGAAAACTTGTCAGGATCTGACTGAATATTTCTGCAGCTTCTCTCAGATAGTGCTTCATTATAGATAACTGCATCTTATGGAAAAAGCCGGGTTTTACTATTAATGTTGCCTGTGAGGTCATTAATATACAGCAAGAACAGCCAGGGTCCCAACACACTACCCTGGGGCACACCCCAAGTTACTTCTACATCTGATGATGAGTCTCCACCCAAGGTAACATGCTGTGCCATTCCTACCAAAAAGTCCTCAATACAGTCAAAAATTTCACTTTGTACCCCATATGATCATACTTATGACAATAAGCATAGGTGAATCAAATGCTTCTTGAAAATCAAGAAACATGGCATCTAAATGATTGACTTGATCCAAAGCTTTCAGTACGGCATGTGGGCGAAGTGTGAGTTGGTTTACACATGATCAGTGTTTTCGAAAACCGAGCTGGTTGGCATCGAGGAGGTCTTTCTGTTCAAGGTACATTATCATGTTTGAGGTCAGAGTATGTTCTAAGAGTCTACATCAAATTAACATCAAGGATGTTGGATGGTAGTTCTGTGGGTCACGTCTACTACCCTTCTCATAGACAGGTGTGACCTGTGCCATTCTCCAATTAGTGGGCATGGTTTTTTGCTCGGGGCAGATATGGTAGTGTAGTGAGAATAGGGGCTAACTCAGCTGCAAATTCAGTATAGAATATGATGGGGATTCTGTGGTGTCACCACCAGACACTACACTTGCTAGGTGGTAGCCTTTAAATCGGCCGCGGTCCGTTTGTGTACGTCGGAACCGTGTGTCGCCACTGTCAGTGATTGCAGACCAAGCGCCGCCACACGGCAGGTCTAGAGACTTCTGAGCACTCGACCCAATTGTACAGATGACTTTGCTAGCAATGCTATACTGACAAACTATGCTCTCATTTGCCGAGATGATAGTTAGCATAGCCTTCAGCTACGTCATTTGCTACAACCTAGCAAGGCGCCTTTACCAGTTTATATTGAGATTGTAATTAATGTATCAACAAGAGCGATGTTATCCAATTATGGATTGAAGTTAAGTATTCCTGCAACTACATTCTTTTCTTACTAGACTCAACTACTTTACCTTGTTCCAGACCTCACGCCAGTCTGCATGAACTTAAACGCGTGCATTTCGGCCTCCTCTAGCAACACGGTTTTGTCTCTTCTGCCAACACATCAGATTCCATCTGGCTTGAAGTACTGTTCATTTAATTCATCTTTTCAATGGTACAAGGACTAAATTGGGGCAATTCTCCTGGGTTTTGAAAATGGAGTTAAGCATTTCAGCTTTTGCTTTGCTACCATGAGTTTCAGATCCCGTCTCATTCTCTAGGGAATGGACCTGAACTTCAGTGCCACTTACAGCCTTTACATATGAGCAGAATTACTTTGGATTTTTTAAATGTCATTTGACAATATGATGCTATGGTGGTCATTGAAGGTAATATACATTGCTCTCTTGACAGCCAAACATGTTCATTCAGCATATCTCTGTCTATACTCCATCAACTTGAAAGGAGGCAAAAAATCAAAATGAGAATTGGTACCTGGAATGTCAGAACTCTGCTACAAGCAGGAAAACTAGAAAACCTTAAAAGAAAAATGGAAAAGAATCATATGGACCTCGTAGGAGTTGCTGAGGTAAGATGGAATGGACATGGAGAGTTGCAGTCAGATGAATATGTATTCTACTACTCAGGAGGAGAAGTAAAAGGAATTAATGGAGTAGGAATGATTATGACAAAGGAATTGGATAAATGTGTGGAATATGTAGACTATGCAAATGACCGGGTTATTGGTGTAAGGCCGAAAGGAGCACAAAAAGATTTACTTATTGTCCAGGTGAATATGTCAACTTCAGAACATGATGACCAAATTGTAGAGGAAACGTACAATGTAATAGAGAGAATAATGGACGAAAATAAAAACGCTGCAAAATAGTATTGGGAGACTGGAACGCCATTGTGGTAGAAGGGAAAGAGGGAAAGATAGTAGGCAGTCATGGTCTTGGAAAGAGAAATGACAGAGGTGAATGGTTAATTGACTTCTGCAGGGAAAGGCAGCTGATAGTGACAAACACATGGTTCAAGAACCATAAGAGGAGGCTCTACACTTGGAAATCACCAGGGGATAAATATAGAAACCAAATCGATTTTATACTGGTAGATGAAAGATACAGGAATGGAATCAACAAGGTGCACACATTACCAGGTGCAGATATTAATAGTGACCACAACTTACTTATGGCAGAAATAGAAATAAGAATGAAAAAACTGAAAAATGTGATAATGGTGAAGAAGTGGGATTTAGAGAAGATAAGGTCCAACAAAGAACAAATTACAGAAATGCTGTCTCGGGACTTTCTAAACACATTACGAGACAAAGAAGCACCTGATAATGCCAACGAGTACTGGAATATGCTGAAATAAGGAATCATTAATGCAGGGCAGCAAAATATAGGATATGTAAAAGGGAAAAGGTAAAAAAACCATGGGTCACACGAGAAATGATTTCCAAGATGGAGGAGAGAAGAAAATTGAAAAACAAGAACACTGAAGATGCAAGAAAGATATACCGGAGGTTAAATAACGAACTGCGAAGAGGAACAGAGCAGGCTAGGAAAAAATGGCTAAAAGAGGAATGTGATGAAATTGAAGAACTGGACAGGAAGGGAAGATATGACTTACTATACAACAGAGTAAAGACTATGACATGGGAACCAAAGAGAGCAGGAAGTGCTACTATGGAAATTTTGAGTAAAGACGAAGAGGTAGTGTACAAAGATCATGATGATGTCCTCCAGAGATGGGAAGAATATATAAAAGAGCTATATGACACAAATAGCAAACCAGAAACTCTGGAACTTGAATCACACAACAGTGTAAGTGATGAAGAGAAAGGACCGACCATCATAATGGAAGAAGTAAAGTCTGCCATTGCTGCAATGAAAAATGGCAAAGTAGTAGGTACAGATACAATACCGGGAGAAATACTAAAATGTTTGAACCACAATGGAATAAGAGAAATATTGAGGTTATGTAATAAAATATGACAGTGGTGAATGGCCTGAGGACTTTTTGACAACAATAATGATTCCATTACTGAAAAAACAAGGAACCAAGAAATGCAGTGAGCACAGAACAATCAGCCTCATTTCACATGCAGTCAAAGTGATGTTAAGAATAATTAATAAAAGACTTGAAAAAGTAATAGAGGAGAATCTCGGTGAGGAGCAGTTTGGCTTTAAATGGAATACGGGCACAAGAGATGCAATAGGGCTCCTACGAAATTTGGGAGAAAGGTTTATTGAAAAAGGAAGAGACCTATATATGTGCTTCATCGATTTAGAAAAGGAATTTGACAATGTGGTTTGGGACACGCTGGCGACTATTATGAGGGAAAAGAGTGGACTGGAGAACCAGAAGACTTATAAACTCATTGTACCTTAATCAAAAAGTTTCAGTTAAAGTGAGAGGAGAAAGTACAAACTGGATCAGACTAGGGAAAGGAGTAAGACAAGGATGCTGTTTATCACCTACTCTTTTCAACCTGTACTTGGAAAATATGATTGATTAATGCTCATTAGATGACAAAGGAGTAGAAATTGGAGGAAGAAGAGTAGGGTGCATGAGATTTGCTGATGACATGGTCCTTCTAGACACAGGGGAAAAAGAATTACAGGATTTGGTGGACACCATTGCAACTAACGGAAAAAAATATGGAATAAAAATTAACACAAATAAAACAAAAGTATTGGCAATAGGAGGAAATAAGGAAATAAAAATTGTGCTGAATGGAGAAACACTAGAACAGGTGAAAAATTTTAAGTATCTTGGAAGCAGGATAGACACCGACTGGAAGTGCACCACAGAAATTAAAACAAGGATAGCAATGGCAAAACAGGTGTTTTATAACAAAAGGAGAATCTTCTGCAGTGGTCTGGACAGAGAACTCAGAAAGAGACTCATAAAATGTCTCGTGTGGAGTGTTCTTCTATATGGCACTGAAACATGGACTATGAGGAAAAAAGACAGAGAAATGCTGGAGGCTTTTGAGATCTGGACATGGCAGAAGATGGAAAGAATAAGTTGGATGGACAGAGTAAAAAATAAAGAGGTACTGAGAAGAGTGGTAGAGAAAAGACAGTTACTAGATGTAATAAAGAGAAGAAAAAGAAATTGGATTGGGCATATATTAAGAAAGAATGACGGACTGATAAAAACAGTTTTAGAAGGTTATGTAGAAGGGAAAAGGAAGCGAGGAAGGAAGAGATTCCAGATACTGGATGACATGATGGACGGTACAACATACAGCAGCCTTAAGAAGGAAGCATTGGATCGCAGAAAATGGAGAGGCAAAGGACCTGCTAATATAGCAGATAACTGATGATGATGATGATGATGACGATGATGAACACTTTCATTGTAATCTACATCTACATCTACATTGATACTCCGCAAGCCACCCAACGGTGTGTGGCGGAGGGCACTTTACGTGCCACTGTCATTACCTCCCTTTCCTGTTCCAGTCGCGTATGGTTCGCGGGAAGAACGACTGTCTGAAAGCCTCCGTGGGCGCTCTAATCTCTCTAATTTTACATTCGTGATCTCCTCGGGAAGTATAAGTAGGGGGAAGCAATATATTCGAAACCTCATCCAGAAACGCACCCTCTCGAAACCTGGCGAGCAAGCTACACCGCGATGCAGAGCGCCTCTCTTGCAGAGTCTGCCACTTGAGTTTATTAAACATCTCCGTAACGCTATCACGGTTACCAAATAACCCAGTGACGAAACGCGCCGCTCTTCTTTGGATCTTCTCTATCTCCTCCGTCAACCCGACCTGGTACGGATCCCACACTGATGAGCAATACTCAAGTATAGGTCGAACGAGTGTTTTGTAAGCCACCTCCTTTGTTGATGGACTACATTTTCTAAGCACTCTCCCAATGAATCTCAACCTGGTACCCGCCTTACCAACAATTAATTTTATATGATCATTCCACTTCAAATCGTTCCGCACGCATACTCCCAGATATTTTACAGAAGTAACTGCTACCAGTGTTTGTTCCGCTATCATATAATCATACAATAAAGGATCCTTCTTTCTATGTATTCGCAATACATTACATTTGTCTATGTTAAGGGTCAGTTGCCACTCCCTGCACCAACTGCCTATCCGCTGCAGATCTTCCTGCATTTCACTGCAATTTTCTAATGCTGCAACTTCTCTGTATACTACAGCATCATCCGCGAAAAGCCGCATGGAACTTCCGACACTATCTACTAAGTCATTTATATATATTGTGAAAAGCAATGGTCCCATAACACTCCCCTGTGGCACGCCAGAGGTTACTTTAACGTCTGTAGACGTCTCTCCATTGATAACAACATGCTGTGTTCTGTTTGCTAAAAACTCTTCAATCCAGCCACACAGCTGGTCTGATATTCCGTAGGCTCTTACTTTGTTTATCAGGCGACAGTGCGGAACTGTATCGAACGCCTTCCGGAAGTCAAGAAAAATAGCATCTACCTGGGAGCCTGTATCTAATATTTTCTGGGTCTCATGAACAAATAAGGCGAGTTGGGTCTCACACGATCGCTGTTTCCGGAATCCATGTTGATTCCTACATAGTAGATTCTGGGTTTCCAGAAATGACATGATACTCGAGCAAAAAACATGTTCTAAAATTCTACAACAGATCGACGTAAGAGATATAGGTCTATAGTTTTGCGCATCTGCTCGACGACCCTTCTTGAAGACTGGGACTATCTGTGCTCTTTTCCAATCATTTGGAACCCTCCGTTCCTCTAGAGACTTGCGGTACACGGCTGTTAGAAGGGGGGCAAGTTCTTTCGCGTACTCTGTGTAGAATCGAATTGGTATCCCGTCAGGTCCAGTGGACTTTCCTCTATTGAGTGATTCCAGTTGCTTTTCTATTCCTTGGACACTTATTTCGATGTCAGCCATTTTTTCGTTTGTGCGAGGATTTAGAGAAGGAACTGCAGTGCGGTCTTCCTCTGTGAAACAGCTTTGGAAAAAGGTGTTTAGTATTTCAGCTTTACGCGAGTCATCCTCTGTTTCAATGCCATCATCATCCCGTAGTGTCTGGATATGCTGTTTCGAGCCACTTACTGATTTAACGTAAGACCAGAACTTCCTAGGATTTTCTGTCAAGTCGGTACATAGAATTTTACTTTCGAATTCAATGAACGCTTCACGCATAGCCCTCCTTACGCTAACTTTGACATCGTTTAGCTTCTGTTTGTCTGAGAGGTTTTGGCTGCGTTTAAACTTGGAGTGGAGCTCTCTTTGCTTTTGCAGTAGTTTCCTAACTTTGTTGTTGTACCACGGTGGGTTTTTCCCGTCCCTCACAGTTTTACTCGGCACGTACCTGTCTAAAACGCATTTTACGATTGCCTTGAACTTTTTCCATAAACACTCAACATTGTCAGTGTCGGAACAGAAATTTTCGTTTTGATCTGTTAGGTAGTCTGAAATCTGCCTTCTATTACTCTTGCTAAACAGATAAACCTTCCTCCCTTTTTTTATATTCCTATTAACTTCCATATTCAGGGATGCTGCAACGGCCTTATGATCACTGATTCCCTGTTCTGCACTTACAGAGTCGAAAAGTTCGGGTCTGTTTGTTATCAGTAGGTCCAAGATGTTATCTCCACGAGACGGTTCTCTGTTTAATTGCTAGAGGTAATTTTCGGATAGCGCACTCAGTATAATGTCACTCGATGCTCTGTCCCTACCACCCGTCCTAAACATCTGAGTGTCCCAGTCTATATCTGGTGAATTGAAATCTCCACCTAAGACTATAACATGCTGAGAAAATTTATGTGAAATGTATTCCAAATTTTCTCTCAGTTGTTCTGCCACTAATGCTGCTGAGTCGGGAGGTCGGTAAAAGGAGCCAATTATTAACCTAGTTCGGTTGTTTAGTGTAACCTCCACCCATAGTAATTCACAGGAACTATCCACTTCTACTTCACTACAGGATAAACTACTACTAACAGCGATGAACACTCCACCACCGGTTGCATGCAATCTATCCATTCTAAACACCGTCTGTACCTTTGTAAAAGTTTCGGCAGAATTTATCTCTGGCTTAAGCCAGCTTTCTGTACCTATAACGATTTCAGCTTCGGTGCTTTCTATCAGCGCTTGAAGTTCCGGTACTTTACCAACGCAGCTTCGACAGTTGACAATTAGAATACCGATTGCTGCTTGTTCCCCGCATGTCCTGACTTTGCCCCGCACCCGTTGAGGCTGTTGCCCTTTCTGTACTTGCCCAAGGCCATCTAACCTAAAAAACCGCCCAGCCCACGCCACACAACCCCTGCTACCCGTGTAGCCGCTTGTTGCGTGTAGTGGACTCCTGACCTATCCAGCGGAACCCGAAACCCCACCACCCTATGGCGCAAGTCGAGGAATCTGCAGCCCACACGGTCGCAGAACCGTCTCAGCCTCTGATTCAGACCCTCCACTCGGCTCTGTACCAAAGGTCCACAGTCAGTCCTGTCGACGATGCTGCAGATGGTGAGCTCTGCTGTCATCCCGCTAGCGAGACTGGCAGTCTTCACCAAATCAGATAGCCGCCGGAAGCCAGAGAGGATTTCCTCCGATCCATAGCAACACACATCATTGGTGCCGACATGAGCGACCACCTGCAGATGGGTGCACCCTGTACCCTTCATGGCATCCGGAAGGACCCTTTCCACATCTGGAATGACTCCCCCCGGTATGCACACGGAGTGCACATTGGTTTTCTTCCCTTCTCTTGCTGCCATTTCCCTAAGGGGCCCCATTACGCGCCTGACGTTGGAGCTCCCAACTACCAGTAAGCCCACCCTCTGCGACTGCCCGGATCTTGCAGACTGAGGGGCAACCTCTGGAACAGGAGAACAGGAGGAAACTTTGAGAAGGCCTTCCCTTTCCATATTCTCAAGGCATGGAAAGGTATTGCTTGGTCCCAAAAAAGAGTCAAATAACTATGTAATGGAACACTTCTAATTGAAACTGCTAATTCAACCCAGGTATCTAAGCTTCCGGGATCTAAGGACTTAGATGAATACCCACTAGAGGCCTTAACTTTAGTGAGGGTGTTGTTACTAGCTCCAATATGCTATATCTGTCTCGAGGTTTGTCCATTTGTTCCTAACCCAGAGTGATGGTAAAAATTGGAAGAATTTGGCTGTACCTCTATGGGATGTAATGGGAGTGCTACATGTGGCCATTGCTGAGGCTCAGCTCACAAAACAGGCAATTATTGTATACTTCTTGCAAAATATATGAACTGCTCCTAGGATCACCCAGTGTGGAGCAAGAAGTGCGAGGTTTTACAACAAGGAATGGAAAATTCAGGAGTTGAAAGTCAAGCTATGGTGAAGCTATAAAAGCTTTCAGAGCTACGCAATCTCACGTTCTTGCTAGTTCTTTCACATGAGCCCTTAAGACGCCAATTGCTGAGCGTGATGCCTCTGCACAATCTCAGACCACAGATTAAAGTATGAGCTATGAACTTGTTGGAGAACCTGTGGGGGAAATGCTCCAGTTGAAACTGAAGTCTTCGAAAGCCATCAGCAGTGGGTGTCACCATCTAAGGCACATACCACTACCCACCATCAGAAACAAACTAAGCCATACCTGTAACCCATCTGTAAAGAAAAACGTCATTCAAAAAGTAATTCAAAGTCCAAGAAAGTGGTAGCTAAACCTTCAGATTGGTGAGCTTTCTCCCTCTCTGGTGGGAACTAAGCTTTGGAAGATACGGCCTTCCAGTGACAGGATCTGGAGAGCTAAGAACTGGCTAACATTCCCCCTGATCTCACCAGCAAATCACCTCTGAAGGAGAAAGAAAAGACCAACCATCACTAAACAATGGTTGCCACATGAACTTCTGCATTGCAGTTGTATTTAAATTGATACCGCTCACATTTGGAAGAATGACAGCTCCTGGTCCAGGAGAAACACTTCTGCATCTGGTGACAAGATACTCATTTTAAAGTCAGACACACCAGCATTATGAGGTTACCACCCCTACAGGAAAAATGATTACACTGGAGGTAGGGCTAAAGGTGGAGTGACTGTTTTCATTGATGACAGTCACCCCCCCTCACCTATCCCTCTTACCATGACCATGGCAGTAATAGCTGAGAAAGTTCTCACACCCTTTAATATCACAGCATGTTCTTTGTGCCTTCCACCTAATGATGATTTGGTTGTAAACATACTGACAGAACTCTTCAGGCACTCCCACACCCATTCCTCATGGGGGACTTAAGTGCACACATTGTGTTGTAGGGCTCACCTACCACTTGCTGCAGGGGTCAGATGCTCTAGCGATTCATCCGTTCTGAGAATATCTGCTTTCTGAACTTGGGTCAGATGATGCACTTTTCCACAGCTCCAATGTCTTTTTTTCAGCCACTGACCTTTGTTATTATTCCCCAGCTGTTGCAGACTGAGTTCAGTGGGAAGTGGCTACAGATTCACATTCCAGTGTCCTCTTCCCAGTGTGGATCATTCTGTCGACAGGGGCTGACAGGAGACCATGCAGATGGATGATAGAAAGGGCAAATGGGTTGCAGTATAGTTGATAGGCTATTTTTGAACAAAAGGATTGTGCACAGGACACAGTGGTCCATATCAGTTGTGAGATCCATTCAGCTGCTGCAGAGTCCATCCCCCAGTCTAGTAGCCACCTCAGATGATGGCCTGAGCCTTGGTGGAATTAAGACTAGATTGGCAATCAGGGCCAAATGAACAGTTCTGCAGAACTTCAAACACCATCCAAATACAGGAAACCTTCATGCCTACAGATCTGTGAGAGCACATGGGAGGTGAGTGATAAAAGAACAGGTCTTCCTGGAAGGAATTCTTGACGTACATTAATTGGTCCACTTCTGCTGCGCAAGTTTGGGACTCAGTAAAGTGGATTTCAGGCAAGCGCAGTACACTTCCCCTTACAGGCTTGCCAAGGAATTTGGTGTTGATAGACATGACAAGCCATGGCGCAGGTTTTAGCTGAAAACATTTTTACTGTCACCAAGTCATCCAGACAAGCTCCTGCTTTACAGGTGTTCCATAGGATTGCAGAGATTAGGAAATTCAATTTCTTGTCATGTAATGAGGAAGTCCACAACCTTCTGTTCTCCATTTGGCAACTGGAATTAGCTTTGTCTGTAGCCAGAGACACAGCTCCAGGACGTGATAAGATCCACTATGTCAGGCTTTGTCATCTGTGCTCTGAACTGAAAGGATGGCTCCTTTGTTGATTTAGTCAGATCTGGTTTCATGGACACTACCCCATGAATTTGAAGGAGGCAATATTAATTCCATTCTGGAAACCAGGCAAAGACCTTAGTGCCCCTAACAGTTACTGGGGTGTAGTCCTTACAAGTGGTATGGGTAAGACTCGTCAACGCATGGTCAACTGCCACCTCCTCTGGTTGCTTGTGTCGTGAGGTCATGTGATCCCCTAGTGGTGTGATTTCAGCCCCTACACTAAAATTCCACTCTGGACAATCAAAATTTACTGGAGACAGCGATACAGGAATCCTTGTTATGCTGAAACCATTTGGTTTGGGGAATTTTTAGACATCCAGAAAGTATGAAACGTTTTGCAGGTACAACATCCTTTGCCAACTTCATGAATGGGGACTACATAGACATCTGCCACTTTTTATCCAGTTCTTTCTTGTGGACCAGCATTTTTGATACACATGGGAAATGCCTTGGGTGACTGATATGTTAAAGAGAATTGTCATGCTAGGCAGTGTATTCAGTGAAATTTCCTGGCAGATTAAAACTGTGTGCCGGACCGAGACTTGAACTCGAGACATTCACCTTTCGCATGCAAGTGCTCTACCATCTTAGGTACCCAAACATGACTTAAGCACTCTCTGCTGCAGAGTGAAAATCTCATTCAGTTTACTCAGTGTCACACTGTTCGCCATCACTGTCAGTGGCATTTCCTCCACAGTCAGGAGAACTGTCAAATACTCTTTGTTTGTGGATGACTTTGCAATCTTCTACTTTTCCTCTGATCTTACAACAGTGACAATGTAGCTGAAAACCTGGACCAGGACTACTGCTTTTTGGTAATCACCAGAGAAGATTACACACGCCAATTTTAACTGTCCTTGTCAAAGTTTTAACCAACCAGTATTCACAGTGAGGGACAATATTTTACGTTTTCGAGAAACTGAGCACTTTTTTGGTTTATTATTTGACTCAAAATTAACTTGAAAGACATATGAACAAAGGGCTTTCAGTCACCGAACACTTTTAACTGACTTAGTGTACAAATGAGGGACGCTTGACAGGTCCTCCCTCTTGCAGTTTTATACGGCATTTGTTCAATCACTTTTAGTTTACGGCAGTGTGGTCTATATATCAGTCCTTATTTCCTATCTCAAGGTGTTAGGTGCTGTCCACCATGAGGACATTCTGATATTCACTGGAGCCTTTTGGACCAGTCCATTTCAGTCTCTCTGGATTTGGCTGGACAGGTGCTGAAAATCTCTCTGTCCCAACTTTGGTTTCGTCCATTTTAAGCACGTACCACAGTTTTATTGTCGTTTATACAGATGGATCACAGGACAAGAATGTCTTCAGTTTTGCTGTTTTCCCTCAATGGGTTTTCAAAGTGTGTCTTCCAGAATAATTCACAAATTATGATGCAGAGTTAAATGACATTCTAATGGCACTGAAGGGGATACAGACATCACCGTACAAGGTTTCTTGTCTGTTTCGACTTGCTTAGTTTACTACAAGAACTTCACCAATTGTATCAGGAAATCCGGAAGACCAGTTGATTCAACACATCAATGACTCACTATAGTGATGCAAACACTGTGGCAAGGAAGTGATAATTTGCTGGGTACCTGGCCACATCATGATACAAGGAAACTATATGGCCAACAAAGCCACTGAGGATTCATGTTAGAATGGTGCTGTTCATCAGTGTCCCATTTTGTTGCATGCCATCATTTCATTTTCTGACAAATGCATCATGTCAGTAGGAGACTAAATGGTTGCATGCGACACAAAACTAACTTAATTCTTGTTGTCATCTGTCTTCTGACTGGTTTTATGTGGCCCATCGGAAATTCCTCCTTGGTGCCTACCCCTTCATCTCAAAGTAGCACTTGCAAGCCATGTCCTCAATTATTTGTTGGATGTATTCCAATCTCTGCCTTCCTCTTCAGGTTTGCCCTCTACAGCTTCCTCTAGTACCATGTAAGTCATTCCCTGATGTCTTAACGTCTTATTATCCTGTCCCTTCTCCTTTTAGTGTTTCCCATGTATTCCTTTCCTCACCGATTCTGCGTAGAACCTCCTCATTCCTTACCTTATCATCCACATAATTTTCAACATTTGCCTGCAGCACCATATCTCATATGCTTTGATTCCCTTCTGTTCTGGTTTTCCCACAATCCGTGTTTCACTGACATACAACACTGCTCCAGATGTACATTCTGAAAAATTTCCTCCTCATATTAAGGCTTGTGTGTGACACTAGTAGACTTCTGTTAGCCTTTCTGACAGGGCTAGTCTGCTTTTGATTTCCTCCTTGCTCCACTGGTCATTGGTTATTTTGCTGTCTAGGTAGCAGAATTCCTTAACTTCATCTACTTCATGCCCATCAGTCTTGATGTTAAGTTTCTCACTCTTCTCATTTCTGCTACTTTTCATTACTTTCGTCTTTCTTTGATTTACACTCAGTCCATATTATGTACTCATTACATTGTTCATTCCATTCAGCTTATCATGTAATTTATCTTCACTTTCACTCAGGATAGCAATGACATCAGTGAATCATATCATTAATATCCCTTTGCATTTTATTTTAATTCCAGTCATGAAGCATTCTTTTATTTCTATCATTGCTTCTTTGATGCACAGATTGAACAGTAGGGAGGAAAGACTACATCCTGTCTTTCACACTTTTTAATCTGAGAACTTCATTTTTGGTCGTCCTCTCTTATTATTCCTTCTTGGCTCTTGTATATATTGTATATTAGTGTCTGTCCCTATAGCTTACCCCTATTTTTCTCAGAATTTTGAACGTCTTGACCAGTTTACATTGGCGAATGCTTTTTCCAGGTCAACAAATCCTATGAATGTGTCTTGATTTTTCTTTGGTGTTCCTTCCATTATCAACTGCAATGTCAAGATTGCCTCTCTGCTCCTTTTGTAAAGCCAAACTGATCGTCATCTAGCACATCCCCAATTTTCTTTTCCACTCTTCTGTGTATAATTATTGTCAGAAACTTGGGTGCCTGAGCTGCTAAGCTGACTGTGTGATAATTCTTGCACTTGTCAACTCTTGCAGTCTTCGGAATTGAGTGGATGATATTTTCCTGAAAGTCAGATGATACGTCCCCAGACTCATACGTTCTAGACACCAATGTGAACAGTCAATTTGTTGCCACTTCTCCCAATGATTTTAGAAATTCTGATGGAATCTTATCTGTCCCTTATGCCTTACTTAATTTTAAGTCTTCCGAAGCCGTCTTAAATTGATTCTATTGATGGATACCCTATCTCTTCTAAATTGACTTGTGGTTCACCTATCACATCTGAAAAATCTTTCCCCTCATAGAGGCCTTCAATGTACCCTTTACACCTATCTGCTCTCACCTCTGCATCTAACAGTGGAATTCCCATTGCATTCTTCATATTATTACCCTTGTTTTTTGTGTCACCAAAGGTTGTTTTGACTTTCCTGTATGCTGAACTTCTTTGATTTATTCGGAATTTCCATGGAGCCTTTTTGTCTTAGCTCCCTGTGGTTCCTATTTATTTCCTTCCTCAATGACTTGTATCTCTATGTTCCTGAGTTTCCCTGAACTTTTTGTACTTCTTTCATTCATTGATCAACTAAAGTATTTCTTCTGTACTCATGGTTTCTTCACAGTTACCTTCTTTGTACCTCTGTTCTTCTTTCCAACTTCTGTGATTGCCCTTTTAAGAGATGTCCATTCCTCTTCAGCTGTATTGCCTACTGAGCTGTTCCTCACTGTGCTGTCTATAGCCTTATAGAACTTAAAAGTGCATCTCATCATCCCTTAGTATATCTGTATCCCACTTTTTTGAGTATTGATTCTTCCTGACTATTCTCTTGAACTTCAGACTACTCATCATCACTATTTCAATAGAGTCTGTACCTGCTCCTGGGTATGCCTTACAGTCCAGTATCTGATTTCCGAATCTCTGTATTGCCATGATGTAATCTACCTGAGATCTTTCCTTATCTGCATGCCTTTTCCAAGTATACCACCACCTCTTGTAATTCTTGAACAGAGTATTTGCTATTACTAGCTGAAATTTATTACAGAACTCAATTGGTCTTTCTCCTCTAACTCTCCATGTCCCAGGCCCATATTCTCCTGTATCCTTTTCTTCTACTCCATCCCCTAAAACTTCATTCCAGTCCCCCATGACTATTTTATTTTCATCTCCCTTAATGTACTGTATTGCTCTTTCAACATCCTCATGTACTTTCTCTGTATTTTCATCTTCAGCTTGTGGCATCAGCACGTACGAGGTGTGGCTAGAAAAAAAAAACGGACTAGTACTGGTGAAACAATAAAACGAATGCAATAAGGCTGAAAGTCGCGTGGCCTGTCACGTGACTCTCGCTCCACCTACTGCTCGAGTTTCATCTGCCTCCTGCACCCAGTCTCCCCGTGGCGTCTGTTTTAAGTAGTTGAGTGTACTGTGCATCGGAAAATGTTGAGTGTACAGAAAGAACAGCGTGTTAACATCAAATTTTGTTTCAAACTACGAAAATCTGCAAGTGAAACGTTTGTAATGTTACAACAAGTGTACGGAAATGATTGTTTATCGCGAACACAAGTGTTTGAGTGGTTTAAACGATTTAAAGATGGCCACGAAGACACCAGTGATGACACTCACACTGGCAGACCATTGTCAGCAAAAACTGATGCAAACATTGAAAAAATCGGTAAACTTCTTCGACAAGATCGCCGTTTAACAATCAGAGCAGTGTCTGAGTTAACAGGAGTTGACAAGGAAAGTGTTAGGCAGATTCTTCATGAAAGTTTCAACATGAACAAAGTGTGTTCAAAAATGGTTCCAAAGTGTTTCACAATTGAACAGAAGGAACGCCGAAGAATGATTTGTTCTGACATCCTGGAAAACATTGAAAGTGATCCCACCTTCTTACAAAATGTTATTACTTGCGATGAATCGTGGTTCTTTACTTACGATCCCGAAACTAAACGCCAATCGATGCATTGGAAAACTCCTGGTTCTCCACGACAAAAAAAAGCACGAATGTCAAAATCGAAATTCAAGGCAATGATTGTTTTTTTGACATCAAAGGGATTGTGCACATTGATTGGGTACCAGAGGGACAAACAGTGAATCAGCATTACTACATTAGCGTCCTGGCTACCCTACATGAGCGAGTACGGAGAAAACGGAACGATTTGTGGAGAAAAGAGTCATGGATCCTTCACCAAGACAATGCCCCAGCTCACAGTGTGTTGTCAGTGAAGACGTTTTTGGCAAAACACAACATTCCCATCTTAGATCATCCACCCTACTCACCTGATTTGGCCCCCTGTGACTTTTTTCTTTTCCCTAAAGTCAAGTCAGCTTTGAAAGGAACTAGATTTGAGACTGTTGAAGCAGTAAAAGAAAAAGCGATGGAAGTAATGTATGGACTTACCGAAAATGATCTGCAGCATTGCTATGAACAGTGGAAAATTCCTATGGAGCGGTGTAGAGACCGAGGAGGAGAATACATTGAAGGAGATAACATGAAATTGTAAATAATTGTAAATAAATGTTTTTTCCAGCAGCAGTATGGTTTTTTTCTAGCCGCACCTCGTATACCAGAACTATTGTTGCTGCTGTCAATTTGCTGTCGATTCTGACAAGAACAAACCTATCACTGAACTGTTCACTATTCCACACTCTCTGCCATACCGTCCTATTCATAATGAATCCTACACCTATTATACGATTTTCTGCCACTGTTTATAGTACCTTATACCCACCTGACCAGAAATCCTTGTCTTTCCATTTAACTTCGCTGACCACTAATATATCTAGATTGAGCCTTTGCATTTCCCATTTCAGATTTTCTAGCTTCCCTACCACATTCAAGCTTCTTACATTCCATGCCGTGGGATGCAGGATGTTATCCTTTAATTGATCATTCAATCTTTTTCTCATGGTCACCTCCCCCTTGACAGTCCCATCCTGGAGATCCGAATGGAGGACTAGTCCAGAATATTTTGGCATTGGAGAGATCATGACACTATCTCAGTTACAGGCCACATGTTCTGTGAATTCACACTACATGTATTTAATACAGAGGTTTCCATTGTCTTCTGCATCCTCATGACATTGATCATTGCTGATTCTTTCGCCTTTAGGAGCAGCTTCGTACTCGAGGACAAGAGAGTGCTCTGAAAATCTGTCAACTCCTCTGCCCACTTCGACAAGGCTGAGACAGTATCTATGACGACAGGTCGTACAAGGAATGTCAATTCTTTGGCAAGGCAGACAGGATACAAATTTCAAGATACTCAGCAGTGTGCAACAAATATTCAGTGATGAGGATGAAGAGCTGGAGAACAAATGGAAAAAAATTCAAAGGCATCATTCAATATGCCCTAGACAAGTATGTTCTGAGTAAGGTTTTAAGGGATTGGAAAGATCCACCATTGTTTAATAGCCATGTTAGAAAAGTGCTATGTAAACAAACAGCACTTCATCTCAGATTCAAGAGAAGTAAAATCCTAGCTGACAAACAAAAGCTGAATGAAGCAAAAATGAGCGTAAGGAGAGCAATGAGAGAAGTGTTCAATGATTTCAAAAGTAAGATGTTGTCAACCAACCCGAGTAAAAACCATGAGAGATTTTGGTATGTAAAATCAGTAAGTGGGTCAAAATCATCTACTATTCTCTGTGACCACACTGGCACCAAAATGCAAGATAACAAAGAGAAGGCCAAAATACTGAATTCAGTCTTCCAAAGTTGTTTCACCATGGAAGATCATAACACTGTCCATCCTTTCAATCATTGTGCGAACGTTGAAATGAAATGGGAGATATTGAGATAATTGATAGCGGTATTGAAAAGCGGCTACAATTGCTTAGTAGTGGAAAGGCTGCAGGACCAGATGAGACACCTGTGAGATTCTGTAAAGATTATGCAAAAGCACTTACTCCCTTCCTAGCAGTAATTCATCATAGATCGTTTGAACAATGAAAGGTACCTAGCAACTGGAAAAAAGTGCAGCTCATTCCCGTTTAATAAGAAAGGCTGTAAGACAGATCCACATAATTATAGACCTATATCATTGATGTCAATCTGTTGTAGAATTATGGAACATGTTTTACGCTAAAAAATTGACTTCTTGGAAGAAAATCAACATGGATTCCACACAGATCGTGCAAAACTCAGCTGGCTCTGTGTCTCCACGAGATCACAGCGCAGTGGACAATGGTGCTCATGCTGATGTTATGTTCCTTGACTTCAGTAGGGCATTTCATAGCTTTCTGCATTGCCGTTTAATGAAAAGGGGGGGGGGAAATTCGAGCTTACGGAGTATCAGAACAGACCAGCCCCTCTGTGGGTCTGGGGGCTAGAATAGGCCTGAGATATTCCTGCCTGTCATATGAGGTGACTAAACGGAGTTTCACACATTTCAGCCTCTATGTGATGGTCCCCTGTAGGGTTTATTTATTTATTGTTCCATTGGACCACATTTAGGAGAAGTCTCCATGGTCATGGAACGAGTCAATACATGAAATTATAACACAATTGTAGGAACAGATAAAATGAAATATAAGAAATATATTCAGGCGACAAGTCGTTAGTTTAAATAAAGAAAATCAAGACTGTAGCACTGGAATTTGCTTAATTTTGTAGCTATTCCAGGAGCTCCTCGACAGAATAGGAGGAGTGAGCCATGAGGAAACTCGTCAGTTTAGACTTAAAAGCGTTTGGGCCACTGCTAAGATTTTTGAGTTCTTGTGGTAGCTTATTGAAAATGGATGCAGCAGAATACTGCACTCCTTTCTGCACAAGAGTCTAGGAAGTGCATTCCACATGCAGATTTGATTTCTGCCTAGTATTAACTGAGTGAAAGCTGCTAACTCTTGGGAATAAGCTAATATTGCTAACAAAAAACGACATTAAAGAAAATACATACTGTGAGGGCAGTGTCAAAATTCCCAGACTATTGAATAGGGGTCGACAAGAGGTTTTCGAACTTACACCATACATAGCTCAAACAGCTCATTTTTGAACCAAAAATACCCTTTTTGAATCAGAAGAATTACCCCACAAAATAATACCATATGATATAAGCGTATGAAAATATGCGAAGTATACTACTTTTCGTGTTGAAATGTCACTTATTTCAGATACTGTTCTAATGGTAAGTAAAGCAGCATTTAGTTTCTGAACAAGATCCTGAACATGGGCTTTCCACAACAGCTTACTATCTATCCGTATGCCTAGGAACTAGAACTGTTCCGTCTCGCTTATAACATGCCCATTGTGTCTGACTAAAATGTCAGTTCTTGTTGAATTGTGAGTTAGAAACTGTAAAAACTGAGTCTTACTGTGATTTAGCATCAAATTATTTTCCACAAGCCACTAACTTATATCATGAACTACATTATTTGATAATGTTTCAATATTACACACAAGATCCTTCACTACCAAGGTGGTGTCATCAGCAAACAGAAATATTTTTGAATCACCTTGTAATACTAGAAGGCATATCATTTATATAAATAAGAAACAGCAGTGGCCCCAGCACCGACCCTTGGGGAACACCCCATTTAACAGTGCCCCATTGGGACTGAACATCATTACCACTCTCAATATTGCGGAGGATTACCTTCTGCTTTCTGTTCTTAAAGTAGGAGGCGAACCAATTGTAAGCTACTCCCCTTACTCCATAATGTTCCAACTTCTGCAGTAATATTTTGTGGTCAACACAGTCAAAAGCCTTCGTTAAATCAAAGAAAACACCTAACGTTCGCAACCTTTTATTTAATCCGTCCAAAACCTCACAGAGAAAAGAGGCTATAGCATTTTCAGTTGTTAAGCCATTTCTAAAACCAAACTGTACATTTGACAGCAAATTATGTAAATTTAAATGCTGCAGTAACCTTGTATATACAACCCTCTCGATAACTTTAGCAAACACCGATGGCATAGAAATAGGTCTATAATTGTCAACATTATCCCTGTCTCCCGTTTTATAAAGTGGCTTCACTACCGAGTACTTTAATCGGTCAGGAAACCGACCACTCCTAAAGGAAAAGTTACAGATATGGCTAAGTACTGAGCTAACATACGTGGAACAATACTTCAGTATTCTGCTAGATACCCCGTCATATCCATGAGAGTTCTTGGTCTTTAGTGATTTAATTATTAACTCAATCTCCCTCTTGTCAGTATCATGGAGGAGCATTTCAGGTAACAGTCTCGGAACACTTTTTTCTAAGAGCGCTATATGATTCCCTGTTGGGACTAGGTTTCTATTTAGTTCACCTGCTATATTCAGAAAGTGATTATTAAGAACTGTACATATATGTGACTTATCAGTAACACGGACATCCCCACTACGCACTGATTCTATATTCTCGACCTGTCCCTGCAGACCAGCCACTTCCTTTACGACTGACCATGTGGTTTTAATGTTATCCTGAGACTTAGCTATTCTATCTGCATACCACATACTTTTTGCCTTCCAAATAACTTTTTTAAGCACCTTACAATACTGTTTGTAATGGGCTGCTGCACTTAGATTTTGACTGTTTCCAACGTTTTGATATAATTGCCACTTTGTTCTACAAGATATTCTTATCCCATTAGTCAGCCACCCAGGCTGCCTGTTTGTGCTAGTACCCTGTTTTGAACATTCTAATGGAAAGCAACTTTCAAAGAGCACGAGAAAAGTCTTGAGGAAAGCATTATATTTATCGTCTACTGTATCAGCACTATAAACATCTTGCCACTCTTGTTCCTTGATAAGGTTTACAAAAGTCTGTACAGCAACTGGATCAGCTTTCCTAAAAAGTTGGTAACTATATTTAACATGCGTTGCAGCACAAAAATCTTTTAGACTTAAAATTTGTGCATCATGATCTGAAAGGCCATTCACCTTTTTGCTAACAGAATGCCCTTCTTATAATGACGAATGAACAAAAATATTGTCTATGGTTGTTCTACTGTTCCCCTGCGCTCTCATTGGAAAGAATATGGTTTGCATAAGATTATATGAATTAAGGAGGTCTACCTGCATTCTTTTCCTTGCACCATCACTTATACAATTAATATTGAAGTCACCACATATAACTAACTTCTTGTATTTCCTATAAAGTGAACCAAGAACCTCCTCTAGCTTTAGCAAAAATGTTGTGAAATCTGAGTCTGGGGATCTATAAATAACAGTAGCAAGAAGTTTAGCTCCACTAAATTTAACCACACCTGCACAACATTCAAACACCTTTTCAGTGCAGTACTTTGAAACATCAATTGACTCAAATGAGATACCATTTTTTACATACATGGCTACTCCCCCACACCGCAAAGAGCTCCTAGAAAAGCTGCCAGCCAACCTGTATACTGGTAAAGGAAGCCTCTGAATTATCTCCTTATTTAAGAAGTGTTCAGATATACCAATAATTTCAGAGTCAACATCTATAAGCAGTTCACTAACTTCATCTCTAATACCTTGTATATTTTGATGAAATATACTAATTCCCTCATTAATCGGATACCCAAGCTTTGTAGAAAGTGGTTTCTTTGTTAGAGAGACTTCCATTAAGCAGAAATACCTACCAGTTGACTTCAATCTAAACAAGGTTTGACCTCCATTCTACAAAATTTTTTCAAAGAGCGAACCAATTGGGGAAGGGCACCTTACAAGGCGTATCGTGTCCATCATGCATTCACATCTTTAGCACACTTTCTTGTCGTCGCATTGCAGTCCTGCCCATTCTCCATCTCATGGGAGAGGACACCTTCCTGCGTGCATTTTCCACAATTCACTATGCAGCATCGATTTCTGCATCGACAATGAACATGGACTTCTTTGCACCTGATAGCCAGCATGGTAGCCAGTCCGTAGTGGTGGGGCCACCATGTACCCTGTTTGTTGTAGTCCCCTGACCACACAGGGATTGCTCTGCTGATGATGCCTGCGCCGTTAACTCCCCATGTATGCCAAGGGGTAGACGCCCAGCCCCCTGGGGCACCAGCTAGGCGGTGCCCATGGGGAGGGCCCCTGGTTGGAGTGGGTGGCATCAGGGCAGATCACACGTGATGAAGTGTAGTCCATCATCTCTTGCTGGTGGTGAAACACCAGCAATCTCTAAGCGATGACGAACTCGATTAAATGCACAGAAGTATGACCCCAAATCATTCCCCTCCCTGGCCACACCATGGGAGGAACATCAGGCTAAAGATGGCAGCGGATCTTATTCGCCCCGGTACCTTGTATGTTCAAGAGCTGATGAGGAAACTTTCATGACGATGAAGCCTCAGTTTTTTGTTGAGCATTTAGAGGACAAGTTCAGGGAGGTGGAGGGCTTAAATGAGATCTGTGTCAGTCTTGATCAAAACAGAGTCCTCTGCCACGTCACGGGAGTTACTCACTTCTGACATGGAGGGGAATGTTTCTGTAGCCATCGCGCCCCATAAGAGCTTAAATATGGTCCAGGGTATCACAGATACCTTCTTTTGCAGTCCAACGATGAGCTGCACGCCAATTTAGAGCAGCGAGGTGTATATTTCATCCAGTGTGTCCACTGGGGTTGGAAGGATAATCAGGTTGCCACCAGTTCCTTCAACTTGGCCTTTGAGGGTGATATGTTGCCCGAGAAGGTCAAGGTGATGGTGTACCGGTGTGATGTAAAGCCCTATATCCCTCACCCAATGCGGTGCCTTAAGTGCTGTAAGTTTGGTCATGTGTCTTCCTGCTGTACTTCCAGCATAACATGCCAAGATTGCGGACGCCCATCACATCCCAATATTCCATGTGCCCCGCCTCCCATCTGTGTCAGCTGCGGAGAGCACCATTTGCCTTGCTCCCCTGACTGCAGGATTCTCCAGAAAGAAAGGAAAATCATGGAGTACAAGACCCTGGACCAACTGACTTACACTGAGACTAAGAGAAAATTTGAACATCTGCTGCCTGTGCGTATGACATCGTCTTATGCTGCCGCTACAACAGTTTTGGCACCATCAGCTCCGCCAACCCAGGTCACCTCTCGGAGCCAGAAGAGTACACCTGCCCCCTTGACAGTGGGGGGCATTTCTGTCCCTGTTGCTCCTGCACCACTTACTTCAGGAGCAACACCCCCTCAACCATCAGGGACATCCGTCCCCATTTCTAAGCTGGAGGAGCGTAAGTCGTCTTCGGGTTCTCTCACTAGGAAGGGTCCCCTGGGACACTCCATTCCCAGGTTTCTTCTAGTGGGAAAGATGACACCCACCAGTGTCTGAAGAGCCCAAAAGCAGCTGGCTGTAGGGCTTCATGCTCATACCCAGTCCCGGAGACTGAGCCAGTGAAGTCCTCCCAGCCAGGGAAACCCAAGGAGCAGCGAGAGATTTCCAAAATGAAAACTCCCAAGACCAAGGAAACTGTGGTGGCACCCAAACCACTGCTACCTACAAGCTCTGTGGCTGAGGATGGGGTGGAGGTTTTGGTGTCTGCTGAGGACCTAGATCTCGCCAGAACCTCAGACACAATGGATATAGACTGCTCAGGCAATAAATCAGAGGCAGCGCATGACTCTGAGGCGTAAACTGCCTCATTAAATGTTCCATGCCTTCCCAGTCTCACGATGTCATCCTCCAGTGGTGGCAGAGCTACGGCAACTGTTGCACTTTACACCTGCTACCTGCATTGCTCTCCAGGAAACATGGTTCCCAGAAATGCAGATTCCTGCCTTCCACAGATATAAGGGTTATTACATGAACCATAGTGACTACAATAGTGTCAGGTGGAATTGGCATTTATGTCATAAACTTGGTCTGTAGCTGAAGCTCTGGCTGTCAGAATAAGGATGATGTGGGAAATAACTGTCTGCAATGTATACCTTCCTCCAGGTGGTGCAGTACCCCTGAATGTATTAGTTGCACTGATTGATCAACTCTCTAAACTTCTCCTACTTCTGGGAGATTTTAATGCCCATAACCCCTTGTGGGTTGGTACTACGCTCACTGGCAAGGTCAGAGATCTCAAAACTTTACTGTTGCAATTCGACCTCCTCCTCTTACATACTGGGTCCACCACACATTTCATTGTGGCTCATGGTAGTTACTCGGCCATTGATTTATCAATTTGCAGCCCAGGACTTCTCCCAGCTATCCACTGGAGAGCACATGATGGCCTGTGTGGTAGTAGTTGTTAGTTGGTCTATGGAGGAACGTGTCAGTGGAGTGGTGATAAGAAAAAATTGTTCCTAGCAATTAATTTCAGTTTGAAAAAGGTTTTTTGTCCCTATCAGGTGGACTTTTTATGTGCAATTTTAAACCCTGGACATCAGTTTTATTTGTAAATTTATTTCCTACGGAGATTGTATAATTTCACGGGATGTAACACTCACTACTCTAACAGTCTGTTTATGTGTACTATTTAAATGAACCACACAAAATTGTATGCTTTTGTGTGATGAATAGTCAAATGCTGCAGGCTTTGTTTAGTGCAGTAAAATAAACTAGAAGCATTTAGACAACACTTATTTAATTGTAAAAATAAATGTTATGTAGCATAAATTAAAAATTTCAAATCATTTTTGCCTTGATCACAGTTTAAACATCGGGCTCCCAGAGACCCCTCCTTGTGGTATGAAATGGAAAAAATTTCCCATGCTTCATGACAGAGCATATGGGAACAATGCAGGAGACCTGCACCGCCATACTAGGCAGGGTCCTAATGGAGGTGGTTTGCCATTGCCTTCCTCCAACTGTAATGGGGAGATGATGATGATGATGATGATGATGATGATGGGGACACAACAACACCCAAACATCTCGGGGCAGGTGAAAAATCCCTGACCCCGCCGGGAATCAAACCTGGGACCCAATGCTTGGGAAGCGAGAATGCTACAGCGAGACCATGAGCTGTGGAGCTCGTGGCATACGTTACAGAAAAGTCACCTCTTGAGTTACGGTTTAAATGACTTCCATCTGTTGATACACTACCAAATACAGCAGCGGCCTCGTTTGTACTGTGCGTACAGTTACAATGCAGTGAGGCCAGTACACTGATGCTAGCAGTCAAATATGTGTTGTTATGGGTGAATACTATCGATGGCCACTTGGAGGGGTGTGTCACCATGTTTTAAGTATGTTTGTAGTTGGCTGTAGGTGTATGAACTTGCAATAGTTCCCATGTCAGTAGTAAGAGGTTGGCTGTCATCAGTATGCTCTGATGACTGACTGTGCCCTCTGGGAAGCTCTTCATAACTGTATTACGCTGTAAAAAATCATTTACACACATCTTTGTCAAATTACTTTGAAAAAATTACTTCACTACAGTCTTGACACTATCGTATAACATTTCATTGTAGTTTCTTTGGAAAGGATGTTGAATAGTTAACTGTCTACTCAGCAGAATTTAATGTAATGCTGGTGGTGAGCATTGCTTGAAAACTGAGAAACCAAAATGAAGGAGAGTTAAGGCCTAGATAGCAACAAGCTCAGTGTGCTGACCAGAATTTGCTTAGTGAGCTACAGTGCGAGAACAGAAAGATTAGGGAATGGTTCAAGAATGGACAACCCAACATTTCAATTTGTCTTTGTGACAGTAATCTCACATTTTTGCTGGTAAGTAGTGTGGGATAGGGTAAGGATGACCTGCTAACATGGAAAACACCAAGGAACGCACAGCCACATAGTTTGTCGATTGCAAACATAATTTGATATCTAGTGGGGTTATACAACGTGATGTCCAGTCAGAGCTGGGTGCCTGGTGTGGCGGCTAGAGTCTCGCAATCTACTAACCACTGCACAATGTGAATTTCCAACACACCATCCTACAGTTGACCATCTCATAACCTTGTCAACCCGTGTCATTTCTGCGGAAATAACACTGTACGTGCATTTTTTGACCCGGAGAAAATGTAAAATACTTGCTTGAAGACTGGTATACTCCGTACTCTCTACACATGGGGCTTCTGAGGCTGCCTGCACCATTCCCTTCAGGAATTTTTAAAAGACAACTTTCAAGGTACATAAGGGTTTTGCTTGTCAACCCCATTTATCCAGGAAAATGCTGTGCCTCAGGGATCCGTCCTGAGTGTTGTCATCCTTGCTGTCACCTTTGATACTGTTATGGCCTGTATCTCGCAGGGCATATCGGGCTCCCTTTTCATTGACGATTTTTCGATCTATTGCATTCTCCCACAGACTGGTCTCATTGAGCAGCGTCTTCAGTGATTGTCTTTACTCACGGAGCATTGACAAATGCTTTTGTTTTTTCACTGACAAAACGGTTTGTAGGAATTTCTGGCAGTGCAATGGGTTTCTTCCACTGTCTTTACATCTTGAGCCTGTTGCTCTTCTGTCTGCTGAAACTGTGAAATTCCTGGGGCTCGTGCTTGATAGGAAATTTTCTTAGTCCTCCCACATCTTACTTGGCTGCCTCCTATACCCTGTCCCTCAATGTCCCATCAACAGCACTTCCTGGGGAGTGGATTGGACCTACCTCCTCCAGTCCAACAGATCCCTTGTCCATTCAAAACTAGGCTATTGGTGTTCTTTTTATGCATCCATCTTGCACCATCATGGCATCTGTTTGGCTACTGAAGCATTTTACGCTAGCCCAATTGAGAGTATGAATGCAGAAGCTGCTGAATTACCACAGTCATACTGGTGTGATGTTCTCCTCAACAGGTGCACATGATGTTTGTCTGCCATGCCTGGCTACCCATCCTCTACCCTCTTTTTTGATGATTCTTTTCACCACCAGTGTTAGGTGCATCCTTCTTCTGTTACTTCCCTTTTGGCTGCTGCTCCAGCTGCTTAAATACATGCTACCTGACACTTTACCAACCTCGGCTTCTTGCGGCAGCCTGTGTTCACTCCAGACTTCATAAGAACACTAATCCAGATTTGATCTATTGCATAAGTTTCTCAACCTTCTCACAGAACGTAGCAATAGTACATTTGTGTACACTGATGGCAGTAAGACTGATTGTGGTATCACGTGTGCCTTTGTCATTTGCATTGACAAATTTCGGTACCAGCTTCCAAAACACAGCTAAGTATTTACAGCAGAGCTCTTTGTTCTGTATCAAGCCACGCATTACATTTGGCAACACAGGCTTTTCAATTGTTATCTGCTCCAGTTCTCTCATATCCCTTCAGATCCCCTGTGCTGCACAAGGTCCATCCCTTAGTGCAACTTGTTCAAGAAAGCTTCCACTTGCTCACTCTTTATGGAGCTACTGTGATGTTTATGTGGGTACCTGGTCATGTCGGTCTGATCAGAAACGCAGCTTCTCTTGTTGCTGCCAAGGCAACAGACTACCTCAGCCTGTTAGTTCTTCCATACCGTCTGATGAGCTCTGTGTTGCCATCAGTCCGCAGGTGGTACCCTTGGGCATCACCACTGGTCCCCCCTTCATGGGAACAAGCTCCAGCAAAGTCCATCTGCTTGTCATCAGCCTTTGACAGTTTGGCATTTCCTGACAGAATTCCCTTTTTTCAACCACTTATCTTCTCATTTATGTTTGCTGCCTGAGTTATTACCCATTTTAGTGAAAGCTCCACAGGCGGTTGATCCTGTCTTACCTTTAATCTATCGTAGCAATACAGCAAATGACATTTAATATTTAGTTCAGGACCTCTGTTGTCTCTATGGAAAATTTTATGCAACTTTCTCCACAAGGAATTTTTCAGTTTTAACTGTCTCTCTTCTGTAGATTCGACTTAACGTGCACTTACTTTTAACTTCTTTTTTGTCTTAGTTTTCAGATGCTCTGACATGGGTACATATGACCTTAGTTGTTCTTATGCCCTAGAATAAAACAAATAAAACAATCAAAGTGTTAAGAACATACTTGATGGGGTTTCTAAAAACAAATTCAAATTCAAATTGAATTTAATGAAGATTTCAGATGTGGAAACCTTTTGCAGCTTTGACTGGGCTCCCTTTATGAGTGCTGACAGGAAATGCACAATTGGGTTCTTTAGAAGTGAAGCAGTGTTTCTTCATGTATAAGGAACTATTGAACTCAGTGTCCATGACTTGAAGTGAAAACTGAAGTGATTTGTGTAATCTGATATAACAGAACCCTGGACATGGGACAAAAATAGTTAATGTAGCTGATGTAAATCAAATAAAGTAATTCCATTGGCACCTTTTGATCTGTATTTTCAGAACCTTCTTGCCCCTTTGTGGCCATAACTTATGGCTTAAAATCCTTTTACTATAACCATATTTTAGGGGAAGAGTAAAGGAAAAAATATGTGAATGATGTACTTGGCTAAATGACATACATAGATAATTTAAAAGTAAAATAGTTCATAAACTGCAATAAGATATTTGTTCTATTACATTGTAGTGGTAAAATTGAGCAAATTGGAATATATTTTGCAATAAATATTTAATTATCAGTCCTTTGCCTTTTAACAACGACAGTATTGCTGAACAGCCTTGAATTCTCTGCATAACAGTTACTCTTGACACATGCACTGAAGACTAAGTTTATTATAAATCAGCATTGTACTGTAAGTGACAGTTGCATGGCATTAGATTGTTAGCCATCTGCCTCCGGGCCACCCCTCTTACAGACTTTCAGGAAAACCAAGCAGATCTATGCTGATCCATCTTACTTCTTCATCACAATTGGACTTGTAGCAATATAACTGATTTTAATTCTGAATATTGTCTTTTTAATGAATAATATAAGATGATTTGAATTACTAGCACATTAGTAAATCCACAAAACATTAATTCTTACTGCAAAAATGTGTTTAGTTCGTATAAGTTGTTAAGCTTGGATATATTCATTCAATGGTGTCATGTTTCTCTAACTAAGACTCAAGAAATTGAAATTCCTTTTCAAACTTAGTGAAGAGGCAGGACATTGAAAGACAGTAAGTACCATCATATAAAATCAGTGTCTCTGACAGGATTTAGATCTTGTTTTCCTGTCAGCTCTCTCACACTACCAGTTTGTTGTTTTACTCCTCCATTTGGCCTCCTGTCTCTCTTCTGCATTCAGATTCTCATCTGAGATCATGAAAACTTTGTACTGCCTGTCCCAATTTGTCATTGGCATTGACTGAATTTTTAAAGATGATTTCAATATTTCATTTATATTTACTGATTTAGCCTATATGACGACTGCAGGGTTGTCTTACTGACCTCCAAAGTGGGAGACAGTGCCACTTTCTTCCAAGGTTGTCTTCAGTGTGGCTATTGTGTGAGGATGAACACTGTGAGCAGCAACATACCTTCCAGCAGCAGGTCAAACATGTTCTTTTATGCAGTTCATATTGATGCTCAAGCTAACTGACTATGTGCTAGATTGCCATGTGAAATGTATATTTACATGATGAGCCTCATATGGTTGAATTTTGTTGCAAGAAGAATGAAATAGTCACCTACTGCTCCAGTGTAAACTTAGAGGTGGACTGTGGTGTGTCTTCCAAAATGTGGAGTTTCAATGGAGTAGTTAAAACACTGTAGGATAGAAGAGCTCATGTCAAAGAATTGGATAAGTAGTTCACTGTGACTTCTCATATTAGAGCACAGCATTACACATACACCTAAAATTAACTAGCTTGTCCCCAAGTTGACCTGGAAAGGAAAGTTGCTACTCACCATTAAACAGAGATGCTGAGTTGGAGATAGGCACAACAAAAAGACTGTCAAAAATATAACTGGTTATAGTAGTTACAGGCACTCCTTTTAGGGTATGCAGTACTGTAGTCCAATGTAACACAAATGAATATTGACAAATACTTAACACAGGTTTGTGTATGCTTTTACTTCCAGTTCCAAGAACATCTACCAGCCAGTGCAAGCAGCTGCTTTTTATGCCGTGAAGTGGTGGGAATTACAGGGACTCCCATGACTGCCCTCACCAACACCAGCAGAATTAGCTTCAGCCAGAGGCTGGCTGAAATTATACATATGAGGAACGTAGAAATTGACAGAAAAGGAATGCTCTGTGAAGCATGCTGTTCTGAAATTAATGAGATAGATGAGAAGGAAATGCGAGTAAAGCAGCTTAAGAAATTAATTATACTTCGTGTGCTCGCCAGGGACCCTGATTATGGTAAGCACTGCAGATGTTCCACAAATGAGTCACATTATCTGATTTTTAGTGTTTATGATAATTTTGTCTTGAAACAAATTATTGTGATTTCAGCACATGGGAAAGGGTGGGGAGGGGAATGGTGTGATCATTCTAGTTCAGAGTGGTTTATGGCGGTTATGGAACACTGAGAACCCTGCTATTTTGGTGGAAAACCTTGCTTATTTTGAAGGTTAATAAATGTAAAAGACTGAGAATCCTGTTTTATTCAGTGATTACTTCAATTTTCAATTATAACAAACAACATAGAGATCAGAACAAAACAAAAAATCCTTTTGCAGTTTTCCAAAAAGTTTTATTGCTCTGGTATCCTGGTTGGAGACAGTAAGAAAATTATGAAACATGTCCAGTGAAATGTTCTAAACAGCATTACTCTCCTTTGATTTTCATAGCATTTACTCGTGTGCTCCTAAATCCAGAAATTTAGGTGTAAAGAAAACAAAGTTCACAAGAGATGGCATGCAGTATGGCATCTGAACTACAGAATTCTATATACTGTGCACCTAAATGTGTTAATCATTGGCCTAGTTTTTTGCAACCTTCATCAGAAACAGCTTTGAGGACTCGTGTCTTTGGCACACATTGCAACACACTTCTGTGCTATACTGTTGTTTATTACTTCCGCTATCTCTGAAGGAGCTGTGTCAGTGTGGGTTTTATCACAAATGTGTTGCTTTAAATGAGTGGTTCCTGACTGGAAACAAAATAATGCAGAGCTGTATATGTGGAATACGTACCTACTAGACGTGATGTTTCCATCGCTAACCAATCAAATTGTACTCTATACTTCACTGATTAGATCCCCCCTATTTACTTCCTCAATGTGTATGCATTGATTCCAGTCTTACTGCTCACTGCATTGGCTGTCCCATGTTGCAGGATTATTTACACATACATGAGAAGACATTGCTGGATGTAGCCAAGCATTATAGACATATTGAATGTCTTCGGAGTGAAACATTATCGAGGCCTGATGAAAGAAATTTGACTTCTACTGCAATAGCACATTGAAACAACTGAATAGTGACACATGAAAATTTCTTTTGCACTCTGGGTATCAGTCTGTTTCTTTCCTAACCCAAATCTCCACAGTAGTGTACCCTGTATATTAGCCTTCTTTGCTTGCGGGTCTACTATATTTCTGTGGGATATCTGACATTGCAGTGCATTTGGACTGAAAGGCCAATATTACATCAGGCATGAATATTTATAAAAGTGTGGTGTCTGTTCCTTTGGATGTCTATTTGTTAATTAATTAATTAATTAATTAATTAATTTATTTATTTATTTAGCGTCCAATAGATCACACACGTGATACAGGATTTGTCATTTGATTACACGTAACTCATAACAACACATACACAAAATAAATGGACGAACATATACAAACAGCCAAACAAATTACATACACATAGTACATAAGTAGTGTACAAGAACTTATTACACAAAAACAAAAGTACGTGCTCATGATAAACAATCACAGACCATGAACTACGCCTTGTACACAAAATGTATTACAGATGATTAACAGATTTTTCATAAGTACCATAATTATGAAGTTGAAAACACAATTAAATTAGTTTAAATTTTTTAAAAAGTAAGTACAGGTTTCAATCCACAGTCTGAGACAGGTCTTTGCTTACTCTAGTAGCATTTTTCCATCAAGTATTTTGTTTTACTTAATGCTTTAATTATTTTTACCTTTCAATTTTTTAATTGCCTAACATGTTTCTGACTTCTAGTTTTTGCTACATAGGGAATGTGGAAGTCTTTACAATGCCTTGTATTGTGATCATGGTAGCTTGAGTTGATTTGGAGATCGCAGTTATTTTTACTGACCATTTCCAGGCATTTAAAGATATATATCAATGGTATTGTCAGTATCTTCAGTTGTCTGAATAAGGGTCTACAGCGAGTTTGTGGTGGGCTGTGTGTCATGATACGAATAGCTCTTTTTTGCATAATAAAAATGTCATTTAGTGTTGACCTGGTTTTCTCCCCAAAAGCTTGTGCCACAGCTAGCAACTGATCGGAAATAACTAAAGTACACCACTCTAATATATTCCTTGCTACATACCTTGGATAATATTCTTAAGGCAAAACATGCTGAGCCAAGTTACTGAGTAATATAAAAACTGTATTCATTCCAGTTAAAATCTTGGTCAATTCGCATTCCCAGAAACTTCGTGGTGCACATTTTTTCTATTTCTTTGCTATCCAGCATAAGGCACATATTTTCCCCTTGTCACTTTCTCCCTTACTGTATAAAGTTCGTTTTCTTTCTATTTAATGTCAGCTTATTTTAATATAACCATGACTGTATGTATGAGCATTTTTTCTGCTGTAGTACACAGTGATTCTTTTTTATCACTAATTATGATACTCGTGTCATCTGCAAATAGTAGAATTTTGGCTGAACTGTCTGGAGCCTGCATATCATTGATATAAACTAGAAATAACAATGGGCCCAGAATGCTGCCCTGAGAAACAACTATTTAAATTTGTTTTGGTTCAGATATGGGTTTAAAATTGTGAAGATTCTTGGATGACCTCAGCTCAACAACTTGTGACCTGTTTTGCAGATAGGATTCAAACCAATTTTTAACGGTACCCCTGATGCATATTGCTTCAAGTTTCCCTAGTAATATTACATTGTTCACAGTATTGAAGGCTTTGGCTAAATCTAGATTAATTCCAACAACCTGTTTATTTGACTCAAAATTTCTTACTATTTCTGTGCAATATGGCTGTTTCTGTACTGTGCCATGTTGACTGTTACTTATTAGTTTATGTTTTTCTAGATATTTTGTAACCCTGATTTTCATAAATTCCTCAAGTATTTTGGAGAAGTATGGGAGGAGAGATATAGGTTGGTAATTTTCTATTTTACGTCTGTCGCCATTTTTGTGTAGAGGTATCACTTTAGAGATTTTATTTTATCCGGAAATATCTCTTCACTAAGGGACAAGTTTGCTATGTGCTCTATAGGTTCGACAACACGTGGAGCAATTTTTTAATTATTGATACAGGTACATCATCCAAACCAGAGGACAATTTGGATTTCAAGCATTTAATGACTTTTAGAACTTAATGCTCGTCTGATGGGATTGCCATCATGCTGGTATTTACCATTGGAGACATCACTGTTAATTGTTGCTTAAAGTAAGGGGAATATTAACAAAATAATTGTTTACATTGTTTGCCATGGCGTTTTTTCTATGGGGATATTTTCATTATTTTTAAGATGGATTTCCTGTTCTTTAGTTTGACCCAAATTTTTTTCTTTTTTTTTTACCTCATCATTCTGGACTTGTTACTAGCCTGCCTTATTAATCTATCATTACTTAATAATTTTGCTTTTGATATTACTTTGCGGTAAGTCTGTTTGTATGTTCTCACATACTCAACAAACTGCTGATCATGACATGTTTTTAACTTTAAACTTAGTAATATCATGGTTTCACTTGATGTTTTAATTCCGGATGTACTCCAGGTCCCTTTGGATCCAGATGATCTGTAACTCAAAAGCTTTT
Source organism: Schistocerca americana (assembly GCF_021461395.2). Classification (NCBI taxonomy): domain Eukaryota; kingdom Metazoa; phylum Arthropoda; class Insecta; order Orthoptera; family Acrididae; genus Schistocerca; species Schistocerca americana. Next base: position 39,081,650 of record NC_060119.1, read on the forward strand.
TTGGGAAGCACATTTCAAAGTATGCCATAAAAGTGGAAGCAAATGTATTGTAAGCATCTTTTGTGTTTGTTTGTGCCAAGACCTCTGGCCAAACTGCATTTTTAACATTATTTTTGAACTGATTACAATTTTCAGTAGAGAAAAATCGTTTGTACTCCTTTTTATTTTCCCCTCCTTGGGAGTTGCAGTGAGATTAAAGGTTAGTGCATTATGATCTGATAATCCTATATTCACATTTGTAACTGCAACTTCATGTGTGACCACATTTGAGAAGATGTTATTTATTAGGCTTTCACTGGAATCTGTTGTTCTAGTGGGAGCTGATACGTGGGGAAACAAGTTGAAGCTTTTAGTATGTCTAAAAACTTGTATTTTACTGAACTCTGGACCAATAGATTAATATTAAAGTCACCACAAAGAATTATGGCAGAGTTCTCATTTGAGAAAAATGTCTAGCATTTCTTCCAAATTCTTAAGAGAGACTTCAGTATCTCCAGATGGTGATCTGCAAATTGCTGCAACAATTACTTTCTTTTCTATGATTAATGGTTTAGCCTCATATCTTAACTTAAATTTAAGCTTGGGATTTAGATAAATGCATACACCACCACCTTTGACATTTTGCCTATAGTACTGACTGGCAAGTTTATAATATGTGTGACCAAAAGGACTTAAACTATATCTGTACATTGTATAAGGCTCAGTCACAACTTCTGTGCATGTCTATGACAGGTGGGGTGGGCAGCCTATCAAGTTAGGCTGTGGTCTCCTGATCTCACATTTTGTGCTCGCTTACTCAGTTGTGCAGGACTCTGACACTTGTCTCACTCCTCTGTCAACACAGCTTCCCTTTCATGTCGTTTGTCCCCTAACACTGCAGTCAGGTGTCATGTGGTGTAATTATTTAATACAATGATGTATTATATTCTGTACCTTATCTTCTATACTTCTTCTCAAACTCTGTTATAATTACTTTAAAATTCAAAATTGATGCCTTTGACGCATCACATTTATATAAATAACTTACTATGTCACTTTTGACTTAACAAATTATTTATTCCCTTCATCATCACACTCATGAACTACACTAAAAGATCACCTTCATTCAGTATAAAAGAGACACTCACAATAATTTTGAAGGTTCCTCTTCTGTGTCTCACAACATACATCAGTTGTTGAAATAACTCCTTCGGCAGCCTATTGCTTTACAGGACAGTGTGGTGACCCCACAGAATACTTATTTTAACACATGTAGTTTGGCACCCAAAGCTGCTGCGATAGCTGTACAGTGCTGAAGGTGCATATTGTCCCCTGATGTAAGTCACCACACACAAAATAGAAATAACACTAATGAACAATATCTGTACATTTATGTTTGACATGTTGTTTTCTATTGCTCTTTTCATAATGTGTACACAAAACTTCTTTCAAAATGGCATTCATTGATAAGAAGTCATTGATATGTGCATCTCTCCTCTGGAGTGGTACATACAAGCACAGTCTGTGAACATGGTGCCCAGTGAACACAGTCCAAAGTTTTTTAAATTTTTTTTCCTATATGCCATGAATGTGGATTTCTTTTTGTAACTATGGCTTCTGAGATTGGTTATAGCCTCAGTACATCATTGTCCATGATAAAATACGCAAATTTACCCTCAATCGCAGCCATAATTTAAGAGCATGTCACTAAAGTGAACATAAAGTACTTGAAAGATGTTTTCTCTCTGTGTGTACAATAGTATCCAGTGCAGAACAACAGCGGCTACGGTCACCAGAGGCTGGACCCAGTACTGCAGGTGCAGCGAAGTCACCTGGTGAGTAAGAGTAAGAGCCCACTGTGGCAGGCTTACATTCCTGCTCTGTACACTAGAGAATCAAATGTATCTGGACACCTATTAGTGGACATTAAGATTTTGTGTTCTCCTTTGAGGACTTGAACTCTTCTGGGGACACTTTGACATTTCGAAATCTCTGTGGGTGGATGCCATCCCATTCTTCCTAGATAGCTGATACCAGACAAGGTAGAAATATTGGACACAGGGTATGGAGTGAAAATGCGATTTATAACTAATCCCTAAGACGATCCATTGCTTTCAGGTTGGAACATCGGCAGGCAAGCCTTCTTCAGGAATGCCACTGGTTATAAGCCTTTGCCTAACAATGCTGATCCATGAGAGGTACAAGTGTTGAGCTGATCAAATCGGTCGTTGTCTGTGAATTGTTCCTCTGCTGTGTATTGTACACAACACTGTCAAATATGTACTTACCCTTCTGCATTTATCATATCCTGAAGTACAATAAGGGGAGAACAAGTTAAAGAGGAGAAATTGCATATTGTTACACTGCCTGCTCTGCACTGCATTGTTGGCAGTAGAGTTAATGGCGGATAATGTTCACTGAGTAGTCACTCTATTCAAATTCTTCCGTCAGATACCCACGGAGTATAGCACTGTTTGTCACTCCAAATCTCGTTTCCACTCATCCACTCAACAGCAGTCATGGGTTTTTATGCTACAGTCAGTGTGACTTTATGTTGAACAGAAATGTTGTTTCCAGAAGCTGCTCAGCCACTGTAACCAGTTTTTCTAACTCCCTGTACACAGCCATTTCCTTAGCGGGCTGCTAGCTGCACTTCAAAACTGAAGAGTGACTGCAGCAGCTAACTGCAAGCTGGTTTTTACTATTTCCTACCACAATGATAGAAGCACTTGTCCATCAGCATACCGTGTGTGCCTGGACTTCATGTAGCATTGGTTGTTCCTTCACATTTTCACTTAACTGTCACATCGCTGACAGCTGACTTGGGCAAGTTTGGAAGGGCTGAAATGCATTCCTGTGTTAATTATTCAGGTGTAATGCAAAGAAAAGTCCATGTTCAGTGTACTCAGATCCCTGACTGATGAATTCTGCTTACAAAACAGTATTACCTGCCACTTCCTATAATATGTATGATGGCAGTATCTGTTCCCGTAAGAACAATTACCCTAGATGACCATGCAGCTTTGCTAGAAATGAAATGATAATTAAATGGACACCCTAGCTGAAAACAGGCAGTCATGTACTTCATTGGGGACATGTTGAAAATGTGTGTCCCGACCTGGACTCATTCCCGGGATCGTCTGTTTACATGGCAGACGCTCTATCCATCTGAGCCACCGCGGGCACGGAGGATAGTGCGTCTGCAGGGACTTATCCCTTGCACACTCCCCGTGAGATCCACATTCCCAACATATCCACACCACTACATTCGTAGTGTGCCTAACAGATGTTTGCTGATCATACTCATTACTTGTGGCAGATTAATCTACCAAGTCCCGTTCGAGTTTGGGCATATCGTGTGCGTTCGCACAAGAAGGTCAATGTCCGGGAAGCCGTATTTTAACTATATATGATGGTAGTATCTGTTCTTGAAAGAACAATTACCTTGGATGACCATGCAGCTTTGCTAGAAATGAAATTGTAATTAAATGGATCGAGCGTCTGCCATGTAAGCAGAAGATCCCGGGTTCGAGTCCCGGTCGGGCCACACATTTTCAACATTTCCCCAACGAAGTACATCACCACCTGTTTGCAGCTAGGGTGTCCATTTAATTATCATTTCACTTCCTATAATAGTAGATCCACCTCTCATTGAATTAAAATGCTCAGTTGCACGTTACATAAGGGTGCCCAGGTATTTTGATTGGATAGTGGGTTTATAGTTCTTATCTATGTGATTTCTGCAACCCCTTAGTCAGTCCACCATTCACAATTGAATTAGAATCCAGAAATCACAATATATTTTAATATATTTATGTTTTTGAATATTGAGGACTTTGATTTGGGGCGAGTATTTACTGACTTACAGAAATACAAAGTTTACCTATATAGCTGTGGAAATATGTGTGCTGAGAATTACAGGGAGGGAAAAGGAAACAGAAAAATGGACAGGGAACAGGCAGGAGTAGGAGACGTAGTGGGGAGGTAGTGGAGATGAGTGACAAATGTAGTGATGGAGTGAGTGACAGATAGGATAAGACAATTACATGCTCCTATCCTAGGGAGGTGAGTGGGGGGAACATTGAGGTGACAGTCTGGTGAGAGGCATTGAGTGGATATCAGGCTACATGGACTACAAGCTGCAATGCCTGTAGCTTGAGACCAGAATACCAGGAGAAGCCAGGGAAGAGGCTTAATCAAACAGTGGGACTCCAATGAATGAATGAATGAATGAATGAATGATGTGAGTAGAAGAAACAGAGGATGATTTGTATTTCAAAACTGAACCTTTTTGTACAACCTATTATGGTATTAACTTAAATGGAAATATTTGGGTGTGAATCTAGTTTATAAATGGTCATAGCTGATGCGTTCAGTACTACCATAAGTTATTTGATACTAACATTTTCAGGGGCTCCCTTAACCTTTCTGTGGTCAATCAGACATAAAGGTCCTGCCAAAATGTTTGTTTCAGAATCTGCATAACCATAGGAATGTCCCATTTCATTGTGTACTGTGATCTGTTGTTCAGTTTATGTACAATTAGAACCCAGAAGCTGACAGGTGATGCTAGAATGTGTTTTTTTCTTTGTTGGTACAGAAGTGAGTACAGTATGTTTTATAGAAGGAGCTTCCTATCTTTGGCTTAATTGTGGATGGCAAAGACAGTGTAGATATTATTTATCTTTGTTACATTATTTGCTAGGTATATACTATTTGACATATATTTTCACTGATAACTCATTCTTGAAGAAAACTGATGTCTGTGCCTTGTAACTAAAATTAATGCATGTCTTTATTAATGAAAATCATATCAAAATCGTAACTGTAGTTGGAAATCTACCACCACAAATGTACAGATACTGTTCTCTTGATGTACTGTTTTTCTTCTTTCTCATGAGATAGTGTACTGGAGACATTTGTTTTCTTTTCCTTATTTTGTGTTGAATGTCTCTGTAGTTTCTTGGAATTAATTGTTTACAATTATTTATGGAGCTGTCTTTTGAATTATGGATAGGGTGGTTATGAAGAATCCAGTCAGCAGAAATAAGGTTTCTATGATCTACTTTATAACATATGAAAGCTGATCACCTCTGAAATGAAGGTGCTGGGAGTGTATAGTAGAGTGAAAACAACTGAAGCATGTGGGATGAATGTGTCAATGCTTTTGGAGAGAATGGCTGATAATACAGTATCACTTCCTCTTCACTAGATTTGTCTCTGGTGCCAGTACCTTTGTTCATAAAATACACTCCTGGAAATTGAAATAAGAACACCGTGAATTCATAGTCCCAGGAAGGTGGAACTTTATTGACACATTCCTGGGGTCAGATACATCACATGATCACACTGACAGAACCACAGGCACATACACAGGCAACAGAGCATGCACAATGTCGGCACTAGTACAGTGTATATCCACCATTCGCAGCAATGCAGGCTGCTATTCTCCCATGGAGATGATCGTAGAGATGCTGGATGTAGTCCTGTGGAACGGCTTGCCATGCCATTTCCAGCTGGCGCCTCAGTTGGACCCGCGTTCGTGCTGGACGTGCAGACCACGTGAGACGACGCTTCATCCAGTCCCAAACATGCTCAATGGGGAACAGATCCGGAGATCTTGCTGGCCAGGGTAGTTGACTTACACCTTCTAGAGCACGTTGGGTGGCACGGGATACATGCGGACGTGCATTGTCCTGTTGGAACAGCAAGTTCCCTTGCCGGTCTAGGAATGGTAGAACGATGGGTTCGATGACGGTTTGGATGTACCGTGCACTATTCAGTGTCCCCTCGACGATCACCAGTGGTGTACGGCCAGTGTAGGAGATTGCTCCCCACACCATGATGCCGGGTGTTGGCCCTGTGTGCCTCGGTCGTATGCAGTCCTGATTGTGTCGCTCGCCTGCACGGCGCCAAACACGCATACGACCATCATTGGCACCAAGGCAGAAGCGACTCACATCGCTGAAGACGACACGTCTCCATTCGTCCCTCCATTCATGCCTGTCGCGGCACCACTGGAGGCGGGCTGCACGATGTTGGGGCATGAGCGGAAGACGGCCTAACGGTGTGCGGGACCGTAGCCCAGCTTCATGCAGACGGTTGCGAATGGTCCTCGCCGATACCCCAGGAGCAACAGTGTCTCTAATTTGCTGGGAAGTGGCGGTGCGGTCCCCTACGGCACTGCATAGGATCCTACGGTCTTGGCGTGTATCCGTGCGTCGCTGCGGTCCGGTCCCAGGTCGACGGGCACGTGCATCTTCCGCCGACCACTGGCGACAACATCAATGTACTGTGGAGACCTCACGCCCCACGTGTTGAGCAATTCGGTGATACGTCCACCCGGCCTCCCGCATGCCCACTATACGCCCTCGCTCAAAGTCCATCAACTGCACATACGGTTCACGTCCACGCTGTCGCGGCATGCTACCAGTGTTAAAGACTGCGATGGAGCTCCGTATGCCACGGCAAACTGGCTGACACTGACGGCGGCGGTGCACAAATGCTGCGCAGATAGCGCCATTCGACGGTAAACACCGCGGTTCCTGGTGTGTCCGCTGTGCTGTGCGTGTGATCATTGCTTGTACAGCCCTCTCGCAGTGTCTGGAGGAAGTATGGTGAGTCTGACACACCGGTGTCAATGTGTTCTTTTTTCCATGTCCAGGAGTGTATTTCCCATCAAGACTTTCACTACAGTTTGATCCCAGACCAATCTGTTCGTCTTTCTGCCTCACCTCTCTACAGGGAGTCCAGCAGGGAGCTGCCTTGCCCCATCTGCCACCCACACTCGTGGTCATATGTCCCACCTAATGTGGATGATCCATGCACAAGGAGAGAGATGTGCTCAGGTAGCCACGAACATTAGAACATCATTGCAACACAGAAGGCACATGATAATGTTGGGCAAGTGAAACAGCTTCCTAGTGCAAGCAACATAAAAATACTCCTGATATGCTGTAAGGTTGTCACTAATATGAGCTAAGCTGAGCACTGCAAGCTGCACTGATGATGTCCTAGATTCCAATGTTGCTGTGCTCAGAGGAAAAGTTTTGACTGTAACAGCAGCCAAAAGTATGAACTGTCATCCCCATGGAGGAGATGGCAGTGTCAACCATGAGGCACACACCTGGAAGAAAAATACAGAAATTGGGCCAAGACATCAGTAAGGAGGTATGATGATGTGGAATGGTGCAGGCAGAAAGATACCAGGATGAAAGAAAGAAGTGCCACAAGGCATTTGAACACGGAGCAAAACCATTCAAACACTATGCAGAAGCACTTGAACACAGAGATGAAGGCTACCTAATGGATCACAAGACACTGGTAAAAAGCTTCCAGAGACAAAAAAGGAATTATAAAAGCACAAGAAGAGAGATGTTCCTGAGTGGGCAAGAGGAAGAGTGTTTCATTGTGGCACAGATGGTACATGCCAACATGAAGCAAATGAAACAACTTTCTGATGAAGGCAAGGAAGAGAATGCCATGATGCATGAAAAGATTGCTACTAATATGAAAACTATTCTTGAAGCTTCCAGTTGAGCACTCTGTCTGTAACAACTGACAAACACTGCTGTAGGTTGCACTGGCAATGCCAATATTGTGGGCCGCATTCTTATTAATATAGTCATGCATTCCAAAGTAGATAGTTGATGTCGAGTCTGGAACTTGGGTTGGCTAGTGAGCCACTGCACATTCCCCTACAAAGGCTATGTAGTGGAGAAATACTGTTAAGTTGTCCAGTGTCGCATGGCTCCAGGGTGGAAACCGTGCAGTGGCTGTCATTGGCAAGATCCGCTGCACTGAGGGTGAGTTTCAGTTTCAAGCCTGTTCAGATGCCAGCAACTGACATACCTCTGTTCTGTGGCATAAGGCAGAATTGTAAAACACCAGCCAGATGCTACTCCACCCACTTCCACCTCATTCCTATTATGTCTCCTAATCCATCCTGTTCCCATACGCATCAGATTTTCTTTCTGTCTCACCTCTACAAAAAATCCACCTGAGAAATAATCTGCCTCACCTGCCACTCATTCTCCTCACTACTTGTACCCATCTGTAAGTAAAGAAAGGAGTGTTACATTGAATGTGTTTGATGTGGCATTATTACTGCACAAACAGCAAAAATGTGGTAAGTGATAAACATTTTTGCTATTACTTTCTGTGGGGTATCTGTGAGAGAAATTCATCATAATTTAAAATTATTGGTGAAGTTTTCTGCAAAACACCAAGTGCTCTCATTGCCAAATACTGGATGAATATAATGTCGGTACATGAATGCAAGTAGTGAAGGTGCATAAACAAGCTTACACACAGTTCCTAAATGTTAAACGTGACACTGTGTTTACTGTGTAACATAAGATTGTATGTTTTATTAATCAGATTTTAAAATTTGATCAATAATTATGTGAAATGATGACAATAAATATTTATTTGTCCCTGCCAGTCTTCAGATAGCAAGCGTGCAACCGGAATAAAGTTCTGGCTTTCTGGAACTCGGTAATATTGATGGTTGTTTATAATTGAGTAGATTAGATGCTCAATTATACACTGATCCGTACTTTTTCTAAAAGATAGAAACAATTGATTCTGTTCTTTATCAGGTCATGTTGAAACACACTTAGTTTATCACTAGTTTGTTTTACTTGTGCAGATAAAGTATTTATTATATTAACACGCAAATTCTTTTTTTGTCAATCAGGCCCTGCTGAGGAGGAAGGCACGCGCCCCATCGCTCAGGTGAGTGAAAGTAGTGGATGCACGTATGAGACTGGCAGAGCAAGTGTGATTTTCACCAGTAGCATATAAAGTTTGGTTCTGTGGCATGTAATGAACCCCACACTGCTTCCTGTCCTCCTCCCAGGGTGAGGACATATTTCATCAGCTCAGGGCTTTGAACCGTTAAAATACTTCCTCCTATTCTGAGCTACTCTGCACACTACCAACTTGCTTAATCAAATAAACTCCTTTATTAATATCCTATTCATCTCCATTTCAGCCTCATTGCATCTCCCATGGCAGTCTGTTTCCTGACATCACAAACTTTGCAACTTCTTTAGCACTGTTAACTGAAATGCTATCTCAAGTCTAAATTACCTGCTAAATGAACCAAAAAATATCTGAAAGACCACTCATATACTGGCTCTTAATTTAAAACAAGTAACTCTCTTTAATTATTAATGTCAAGTCATGTGTCATTGGTTAGTGTACAGAATCTTACTGACAGCTCGACTTCATCTTCGTTCTCCTGATGTAATGGCAGTTGTCATGATGCTGACAGTTCTAGGGGGAAGGCACATTGCTGAACAAGAATGAGACAGCAAGGAATAAACCCATGGACTGGTTGTTTGTGTTGCCATCATCATTTGTGAAAGTGGCATGGCTGGACCATGTAAAATTTGGGGATTCGTGTGGATGCTGATAACCACGCCATTGAGTGCCCCCTAACCAGGTATCATCATCATCATGATAGAATAAAACACTGAAATCATCATGAACTGTGAAGAACGATAAACTAATTATCGTTATCCCACCCTGCAGATATGCTGCATCAATTTCCACTAGATTTTGTGTGTTGTGGTTGGCAGGTGTTACTAGAGGAGGCCAAAATGCATGCGTTTTAACTCACGCAGGCTGGCGTGAGGTCTGGAACAGGACAAGGAAATTCGAATTTAGAAAAACTGACTTAGCTGGTGGAATACTTAACTTTAATCCATTAATGATGAACGTCTGTCTTGATGGTACATGATTCACAATATCAATAGTAACTGATATGGGCCCCTTGCTAGGTTGTAGCAAATGAGGTAGCTGAAGGCTATGCTAAACTATCGTCTCGGCAAATGAGAGCGTATTTTGTCAGTGAACCATCACTACAAAGACGGTTGTACAGCTGGGGCGAGTGCTAGGAAGTCTCTCTAGACCTGCCGTGTGGTGGCGCTCGGTCTGCAATCACTGATAGTGGCGACACGCGGGTCCGACGTATACTACCGGACCGCGGCCGATTTAAAGGCTACCACCTAGCAAGTGTGGTGTCTGGCGGTGACACCACATTATGCACAACAGAGAAGGGTATAAAAGTTTAAAGCCATCATTTGAATTAAAAAAAAAATAATAATCACTTTGTGGTGGTGACCATTGTTCATCGGTACTGTAGACATTGTGAGATGTACACCTTTACCAAAGCGATGTGTTACACCATAGTTGATACTCATTAAACATGACAATAAATATTCCTTAAAATTGACACTTATCACTTACTGTTGTCTAAAATGCTTACTGATTGCAGTTGGGAACTGAGATTTCTCCATTTTTGAGCAAATATCACAAACACAAATGACAGGTACTCGCAATTGCAAACACATTTCAAAGTACCTTTCTAGAATGATATCAGACTCATTCTCCTTCATACATTCATGGCCTATCAAACTTCCTAAACTCTTCTGAAAATACTTTCCTGCTTGTGAAATGACTACCAAGTAAACTACTTTGAGAGGTATACTTGTCATAGTGTTTGTTATGTTTGACACGTGTTGATTAGTAATTCAATAAAACTACCTTAGTGTACTTAAGCACGTGCATCACAAATTGCGCAGTGTGATTTCAAAGTAACTGTTTAGTTACTTTTGTCGTTAGGGATTTGCTTTCAGTAACATTAATATAGGTCTCTGGTATATTAAACAGAATTGAATGATCATTCTTGTGATCTTTCAGATCTTGCATTGACTTACTTGCCAGCTCCCATGACCATGGCAAACAGTCCTTTATCCAGTAAGTGGTTTCTTTTTCATACATCTTGTTTTTTAGGACCAATATGTGGCACAAATCTTAAAGGTCAGGAATGTGTCAGATAAAATAAAATGTTTAAGAAACCAAAAAAGAGGAGCCATAAGTTTATGTAAATGCAGTCAAGAATGTAACACAGGAATGGCCGCTGAGGTGCCACCTCTCCATCTCTTTCCTCCTCCTCCTCTTTCCTAATCATGACATTATTCCAATGGAATATTAGTGGCCTTCAATCCAAAAAGATGACTTGCGGCTGCTCTTGGAATCGCAGCCTCTGCTAGTTCTCTGCCTGCAGGAAACAAAATTGCATCCGCCTGACTGATTTGAGCTTTTGTATTTCTTCCCAGTCTGCTTTGACTCCCTCTCTCCAAAGATGGCATTCCATATCGTAGGAGGAGAGAGGGGAGTCATGCTGCTCATATGGAAGGACGTTCAAAGTCAACATTTCTCCCTGACTACCCAGCTTGAAGCTATTCCTGTCCGCGTTTTACATTCCTCTCCTGAACTTTTCCATATGTACTGTTTACATCCCTCAGTCATTCCGTGTCATGGACACTCTTCATCCAGCTTACTGGCCAACTCCCTCACCCCTTTCTGCTGCTCGTTGACTGTAATGCACACCATTCTCTTTGGAAATCTCCCAGAACCTGACAGAGAGGTGCCCTCTAGGCTGAACTTCTGTCACCTTAACCTCATTTGCCTTATCGTGGGAGTACCCATCTTCCTTTTAACTACATGCACTCCTACCCATATCTGGAAATCTCCTGCACTGCCCAATTTGCCCATCATCTCATCACTGTCTCTAGTACGTACTCGAGCAACCATTTACCATTTGCTATCCATTTTCTGACTCCTACCCCACATATATGCACACCCAAATGGCAACTTTCTAGGGATGACTCGAGATTTACTGTTCCCTGGCACCCTTTGAGTAACATAATTTCTCCAGTTGAGATGGCCAGGTAGAGTATCTTACAAATGCCATCATTACCACCACACAATATTCCATTCTCGCCCTTCATCTTTACTGTGCCATGTCCCAGTGCCTTGATTGACTGAGCTGTGTTGTGACTCAACTCACATGCAGAGATGTGTTCTCCATGTTTTTAACCATCATTCTATGATGGCAAACTGCATTCATTATGAACAGTTGCATGCACAGTGTCATTGCACCCTTCAGGATAGCAAAAATCTAGCTAGATTTCCTTAACTAGTTCTTCTAACAGTTCCACTACCTCATCTGTTGTATGGGCCCTGCAGGACCAAGATCCATTGGGCTGCTATTCTGCGGAGATTTCAAGCTCCACCCACTATCATTCTGCCTTCCTCCACCAGAAACAAGTGGAGGAGGCTTGGGTAGTACCCTTATTTTGGCAGATTAGCGAGTGCTACAAGCTGCCTTTAGTATGAGGGGGCGAGAACTTGCTCTCACTTCCTATCGATCCTCCAACACAGTGCTGGACGATGTCTGCATTCAGATGTTCCTAAACCTTTCTTTTGTGGGCAAGCACTTGCTCTTTCTTATGTACAACTGCATCTGGGCAGAGGGCGCCGTTTACCAGATACCAGCATAAAGACACTGTCATTCCCATACCCATACCCAAGCCCAGTACGGAAAAATGCCTTCCTTCTAGTTACTGCCCCATTTCTCCCACAAGCTGTGTTTGCAAACTGATGAAACATGTAATTCATGCCTGGCTGGTATAGTGACTAGAGTGTGGCAATTCACTGACCACTGTACTGTGCGGATTTTGATCAGGCCGTCCTGCAGCTGACCATCTCATCACTTTGTCAACGTGTGTCGTGAATGGTTTTCTGTGGGTATATCAGACACTGCCAGTGTTTTTAAATTTGCAGAAAGCCTGAAACACCTTCTGAAGGATGGGTATTCTTGATCTCTCTACATGTGGCACTTCTGAGGCCACATGCCCCATGTCCTTCAGGTATTTTTAAAGTATTGATTTTTCAAGGAATGTTGGTACTGCCTTGTCAGACACCTTTACCAGGAAGTTGGTGTGCCTCAGGGTACTGTTTTGAGTGTGACCCTCTTTGCTATTGCCTTTAACCTTATTATGTCCTGTCTCCTGCAGGTCATCTCCAGCAATCTACTGTTGCTCACTTCTACCCTGTTACCCTCCCACACCTTGTCCCAGCCTCCTCCTTACCCCCACGTGATTGCCTGTTTAATCATGTGCAACTGCTCGCAGCCTGGCTTCAGCTGCCAGAGAGTGTGATCACGTGTGTGAGAGTTGCATTTGCGTGAGTATGTGAGTGTATGTTATCTATATATAACAGAGGCCTTGTTCACTGAGAGCTCACTTTCTTACAGTTTTTTTCTTTTCTTTTTTTTTTTTTTTTTTTTATGTCGTGCCTGTGTGCTTTCCATGGTATTGTTAAATTCATTTCTGAAGAATTGTGATGGCTCGAGGCATTGAGGTGCTGAGGTAGGGGGCAGTGTACACTCATCAGCAAACAAACAATTGTGCCATATTAGACAAAAGCCTGGAAAGATCAGACCATTTGGCAATAGTGCCATAAAAACCAGACCAGGGATTGATCTCGGGGAGATGAGTGTCATTGGTGTGGTAAATGTGAGGTGTCTGATACTAACTCAGTATTCATGCTAGTGATCGCTTACTTAACTGCATAGGTTATGGACCTGACTCTCGGAAGGTTCAAATCACTGACATAAGCACACTCTTAGCCTTAGTATATTTATTGGCATTCAGATTCTAAGTGCTCACTGTCTACCATTCAAGCAACTAAGAATGGAAGACCAGTTTTACCAACAAGTTTTTTGTTTTCCACTGCCACTCATATTCTTCATTTTGCAGCTTGAAAATATATCTCTGCATGATTTAGAATGAAGGTTATGGCCTCAAAATTACCTGCTCTTCCCAAATCCATTCTCCATGGTGAAATGATAGAAGCATTGCACGGTAACTTGAAGGTGCAGAGTTCAAAGCTACACATTTCCATTTTTTAATTGTTTTTGCAAATTCACTAGAAAGAGAGACAGATTTTTTTGACATTTATGCAAATAATGGAATTGTGTGTCTGAGTAATGAAATAGCTGCTCTTGTTGTGTATGGGCTTCACTCTGTTTCAGATACATTTATTAAACTACCTGTAGCTAAAGTCATGAAAGTTATAATGTTTTATGATAGAGAAAATAACCAACAACAAAAGCAACATTTGAAGAGCTCTTCTTAAAAGACAGAATGAAACATGATACCTTTAACAGTTCATGATAAGAAATATTACACACTACTACAACCACACTTAATACTTACCATCCTTAAATGTTTAAAGCAGTGGTTAAAATTTCCCAGAGTACTTTGACAAAGTGTGAACAAATAATGATGTACTTTTGCACCTACATACAGCCATTAAAGCTCTAATGAATGGGCAGGCAGCATTATCAAATTAGTTATCAACATTACTGGGTCAGCTACTTGTCAGAGAATATTAACTATAATCTATTAGATCTATTATGAACTACCAGAAAAAAGAATGCCAACAGTTAAGCTTCCAGATGCATTTGAACTTGGATGCTGGCATCTTAAGTACTCACTTATGTGCCTTTACTGATGTAGATGTAGAATGGGTGCCAAGTTTGATATAATTATTTGAACACAAACCAGACCTCATGGCAAAGAATAGAAACAGTAAAACTAATGATTCACAGTATCATCCAGTTGCAGGCCTAGGTAAGCAAAGTGTTGCAACAAAACATTTGATCATATTCCATCAGATCTCATCTGTCACATGTGCCAAACTATAACTTCACTTTCCATTACAGTGCTTGTGTATAGTCCAGCACAATATCAACATTGTGAAGTGCGCTTCCACAAACATTTCTACAGCAAAAAGAGATCAAATTTCTTCACGGGGTTTACAATACTATTCAGGTTTTCATCACACAATGTTATTCTTGTATGGGAGTCCTAGTGTACTGCATATCGTGCTTGAAAACGGGAACAGGGAGAAGGGGAAGATAAGGAAGATGATGGCGAGGTGAGTTGCAGTCTTGTGTTAGACCATCATAGCAACAATAGTTGCGGGCACAGATCAGTGGAAGATGTCATGGAAGGCCTTAGAACATCACTGAGACCCTAATTACAAGTAACAGACATAAGAAATAAATGAATACACCTTTGGTTGTCGTTACTCATGCCCTGGCTCCAACTCAAACCATTAATGTTTGCTTGACTGTGATATTCCTCTGGTGCTGCTTGTGAGTGGATGACTGTAACTGAGGTATTGTCAGAGGTGTTAGTCATCAGAAATGGCATATTAGTCCAATGCTGATTTCTCTCTTGTCATGCTGATAAATGGCAAAAATGTTTAAGGAAATTTTGTTCAAATATGTGGCCTGTCCTCAGTGTAAGCTGTGCAAGGTTAAGCAAACGTCTGCAGTATGCAGATGATTTGGCTTTCCATCCATGCTTGTCACATATCTGGCAGAGTCGTGAATTTCTATGTATCCTGTGTTGACATGACAAATATTAAGGGGTAGTAACGTGCATTTTTAAAGCTATACAAATTCACCCCAAGGCTGACTATGGGAGTGGAAGTTGCCTGAGTATTGGGAACTTTGGATAAAATATCAACCTGTGTGATTGATGAATCTTTGGAATGTCAGAAGTCTACCCCTACTGTAAAGAGAATTTTAAAGAATTTTGTTGAAGGAGGCACTATCAGCAGAATGCCTGGCTCAAGATACTGAGCACACAGCAGGATAACACATAGCTTGCCTGTAAGAGCCAACTAATCCCTCCCCTAGATACGAAGCAGTTGTAGTGAGTGACCAACTTCCCAGTTCCAATGATGCAGTTAGTTGAGGGCCAAGGAAAGCTGTACTGCACGCACTATGATCCACTATAAAACAGGAACTCAGTGAGGAAATGTTACACTGGCTGGCAGCCACAGAGCTACATCTGAATGCAATGTGAAAAAATGTATTTTTTCACAGATAAGTTGTCTTACCAAGACCAAACAGTAGTTTAGCAGCCGTGAGGGTCCAGACATAATGGCAAATAAGTGGTGACAACAGGTAGTACTAGCCGATTGTCGGTTTCCCCCGCCGGGGGCGTCGGTTTCCCCCGCCTCAGTAGCAGTCCGTATGCCCACATTTTTAAGAAAGTGGTGCTGCATTTAGTGTGAATGCTATATTGTGGAGGGGAATTCATGCTACAGGAGGAATATTCACTTGTGTATAGGTCTGCTCATTCAACTGCAGCTGTCCAAGATAGACATTAATGTAATGGACTGGCTGTGAGAGACTGCTCACTTGAACACAATGGAAATTATGTGTGTGTAAGTAGCACGAACACACAGAGAACTGGCTGTGAAACACACCATTTATAGCTGATGCTCTTTTGGACTGGTTTTTTTGAAGCCTCGGTGGGGTTGTTTCTTCTGACAAATGGGTCCAATGCCTCACAGATTCAGTGCCAGGGTGCATGACTGAAGTCGGAAATAGAGGCATTCTGGATAAAATGTTATGGACTGAGAACATTTTACATTCTTTCCTTGTTCTTCTGTGCAGTGTTCTGCCAGTGAGAGCCAGCACAAAATCTCTTGGTGACGGAAAAATATCAAAGATGAGAGAAGGAAATTTGAGCTAGTTCTAGTTGGCATTATCCTTGTACCTGAAATAAATTTATTTTAATTTAATATTTTGAGTATTACATTCTCTTTACTTGCTCTCTGCCTACATACATGAAATGAATAAACCAAGAGTGCCCCTTTTTAGGGCTATTTTTTGTTATGTCAAATTCATTTCTCTCCCACTCTATTGCCACCCATCAGCCTCGGCCAAAAATGTGCAAAATACATCTCTCTCTCTCTCTCTCTCTCTCTCTCTCTCTCTCTCTCTCTCTCTCTCTCACACACGCACACTCACACGCACGCACACACACACACACACGCACACACACAGGCAAATTACAAATTGGAAAGTCTCTCATGACCAAATAAGAAAACAGGGCAGTAGGATAATTTGTAGTTTCTAAATGGTGTTTGTATATAGAAATTGGTCTGTATGCTGCATTTATTTGATGGAGTACATGTGTTTCCTCATGCTGTATGTAGAATAAGAAACAATATGACATTTAATTTCTGTTGGACAAAACGTGTTTATTTCTTGTCTGAATCCTGGGCTACAGCAATGAACTTTGTCCACAGATTGTTCTTCCTTCATGTAATGGAGGAAAAATGCAACTGTGGACACTGCATCATGTAATTTCCCCATGCATCCTCCACAGCCTGACTAAACACAGCTTTGTTAGAGGCCATCTGATCTCGACTGTCGGTCATTTGTCCCAATCAGTGCTACCTAACAATAGCAAGACTGTGCACTCAATTTGCTTACTAAATCACAATCTGTCTTACATCACTGCACCCTTCAGTAAGAGTGATAGATTTGGTGAGTGGGAAGTAACTATACTGCCACTCATCTCAGACATTTCATACTTGCAGAACTGCAGTGCGAAAGGTGGGAGGTAGGGTGGGTGGGAGGGAGGTAGGAGGGAAGTCAGTATGGAACTGATGTAGCAGAAAATCAGTTTGTAAAGTAAACACCACTTGGTGTTAGGCTCATACTCACCCAGTTTATGGACTGCAGTTGTTCTTGTTGTTGTTATTGTCAGTCCGAATGGGGTTTGATGCAGTTCTCCACTCTGGTCTACCTTGTGCAAGCATCCTTGGCTCTCTGTAACCATTATTAAATTCATTATCATGTGTTTAAATCTGGTAGGAGGCATACAGTAATGATTGTAACACAGTACCACATGGAATGACTTCAGCGCAGTCACCACCAGCAACTTCTGTGCAAATGACTGGTCAGAGAATTCTGTACTGCCTTCACAGAGTGAATAAAAGTACTTGTTTCTCATGAGGTACTGCAGTGCTGGAAGTTAAGCCGCATCCTGTTAGCAACTGACACAAGCTGAGTGGACCAAAATCCATTTAGTTCACTTTCAGAGGACTAATTCCAGACCACTGCTGTAGCCCCTCAATGAGCTATGGACATATGTGGACGTGTTTAGTCAGATGTTTTTACCTATTTTTCCACTTTTTGTTTCCATTTTAATTTCTTGTATTTCCTTTGTTTTGACTGCCATTGGGACCCTAGTTGTTGGGCTGCCCCAGTCCAATTATGCTCTTACTCAAGTCACTACTTGACAAAAAATTCTTATTTGCAGTTTCCTCTTTATTGGATGTGTTCACATTAGTCACATTGTGTTGCTGCTGTCATAATATCAGCTTCCATCCCTGTTAGCCATGACCACAGAGATATGCATGGCCAAAATACAAAGTTGCTTCAAAATTGTCCACAGCAACTGCTCTAACAGCTTCCCAATTAAATGTTCGAGTATACCAAAATGGGATAATGATGCATTGCCTGTAGTTCTGTCAAACTGTGCTCTTACAGATTACTTTAAAGACTTCAGTTTTGAAATTTCCTTTCCCCTCCAAGTGATGTAGGACTTGCCTTATGCATGTCAAGGAATCCAAATTTACACTGCAGTTGGATTTTGTGTAAATGTTACATTAGTTTCTTGTAAAAGTTGTAACAGCAGTCCCTGACAGGAATGCCTGATGTTAAGTCATCAGTACTGAGTACCACACTTGTTGATGATAGTTTTGTTGGTTAAGCTGTGTATCCAAATTGGCATATAGTTCCTTTAGTTGCTGGATATAAAATTTTCCAATTGTTTAAACTCCCACACCTTTATGCTGGTTCTTCATGCTGTCATTGTTGCTCTCTGCAGTGTTGCTATGAACATGTGCTAGGCTGTTACAGTATTTGTGATTTATGATGCCATATATCATTGCTACCAATGTCACATAGTACACTTCAAGACACCTACACTATCTTCTTTGTAAATTAGATATACTTTTCTGCATATCACCTTAACACTGTCCACAGTATGAAGTGGCTTCCACTAGTCATTCACTATGAAACACACAAGTCTCACTTGTTCTGTGTGTACAGGTACAAATCAGTGAGGCTGATACACTGATGCCAGTTGCCACCGATGCATTTTTACAGGAGAATGCCATCAATAGCGATTTGGATGCCTACAGTGCTATATTTCAATCACATTGCAGTCTGCTGTAGCAGTGTGAACAACAAGAGCTATTCAGTGTAGTTTGGGGGCTAACTGAGCATGTGCTAATAAACACAAAATACATAGAAAATAACTATCCAAACCCTAACCAACAATGTACCTTGAACAAACTGCTTGCATCTGTAAGAAGCTCCCTAACAGGGTAGTGTGACTCAATTGAAATGAAAACTTATGTGCTGGCCACGCATGTTAAGTATCTGTGGGCATACCCTCGACACATTAAACCTCCTTACCACTGGGGCAGCTATTAGCATGTTGGAATCCAAAATATGAACTTTGATGAAGAATTACTCTAACACAACAACACTCTGGAACAGGTTAGTACACCCCTAAATAGAAAAAGCTCATAAAATCATAATGTATTGTTGAGGCCAGTGTCCTCCAGTTTTGTAGGTATGCAGTCATTACAGTACTTGCAGATAGTTTAAAGTGTTTCGATCAGGATTCTCGGTATTCATGTGGCCTTTATGGCTTCCTATCAACATCACACTACTAATACAAAAGAAAGTGAGTCACATAGTTGTAAGCAGCCACAACTCTGCTACACTACATGGCATGTCATTTGCGACGTGTGCTACGTGAACTGCTGTGGCTCATCACTTTGGGATCTGCTGGTTCTCAGTAACTTGAAATCCAATGGAGACACTATCAGAATTGTACATGACATAATTTCTCTATCTCCTAACTGTGACAGTCTGTAATTTTATAATGGCCTCTTATTCCTTTCCCCTTTCATGAGGGGTGTTCATTCCAGCAAACTAAGCTGTACCATTATTTCGGTCACTGGCAGTGTCCTTACACCAGCCTCCAAACACCAATGTTGCCTTGCTTTTTGTGGGCACCTTTGTCCTTCTCTGTGACAGTGGCTGTATATGGCAGCTGTAATGAATTCAGACAATTAAAATTAAAATATTTTGTGGTTCTTCACTTGGATCATTATGCAGTTTTCATCAATCTCACTTTTATAAAATTCCACATGTATGTACATGCCACAGCACCTGATTCCTTATCTCCATCACTATTTTAATTTAGCAACTTCTTGACATTAAAATGAGCATGTGCAGTGAGAAGACAACCACTGCCACATATCAAGATGTTTGATTTACACTCAAATTCTGTTGATGTAAAGTTATTCAGCTTCTTAATATTTTTACAGATGCCGCAGAAGTTGAGGATGGAGGAGCTGTTGGCAGGTGAGATATTTGCTTTCTTCAGTAGCTTAATTACACATTAAAGTTACGACTTTAATATTTTATTATGTGGTACTTTATTTTTCATCTTTTTCTTTGACATTAATATTCCATTGGTGGTGTGCTAAATAATTTTTGTGAAACAGTTTTTAAAAACTCTATACTATAACTTAACACTGGATGTTAATTATGTCATACATAATTCATACTGAAAATTGGCGGTGTTATTGTAACTACGAAAGATTGGTTACAAATGTGCAGTTGCATTGAAAATGTGTACTGTGGTAAATTGTGAGGGAAATGTGGTCAAAGAGAAAAAAGACAAATTTTTAAGTACCAAATTGACATTTAGAAATTTGTCATTGTAATGTTAAGCAAACATTACAAATAGGCACACTACGATAAGTAGTAATGAATTTTGCCACCTGACTGATGTGTGAAATAGCCTGACCCATCTGGGTGCCACAGTTACTCTCAATCCCCCGCCTGCCAAGAGTGTTGTTGACTACCCGGTGACAACATGCTACTGAGTACAAGGTGGCTGACTTGTTGGTGGCTTCACAACTTGTGTACTGCATTCTCGAGACCCATCTCATACTCCTCTCGCCCCCTCTACTCCCATACCAGCTTCCCTAATTTGAAAATTTTGGAGTTCCCCTTAACTTAAGTTTCACAATCCTTCCCTCAGTACTAGCCTGTACCTGTACCTGTACCTGTACCTGTACCTCCTATGTTACACCCTCTGCCACCCCATCACCTCTATGACATTTGCATTAAATCTGTCCACCACAACTCCTCACGCAGTTGGCCTGCAGGTTTATGACAATTTATCTGGTTGGCAGAGGGACAGAACGCAACAATGTAATTCCTGGCTTAGCCTTTTACTGCTTATTTCCAGATTAACCCTTTCATGGCCAATCGAACGTCTTAGGCTGATGCATAACACTGTAGTTTTTCTTAAAAGTTAAGAAAGTCAGACTATACATACTGGAGACTTAAATCATCATAAATAATATAATTTGTTTCGCTGTTCACTTCAGTCTGTTAGGATAACTTTCTGGATCCACAACTGTAGAAATCAACTGGTTTTGTAGCAAAAAGCCATGTTCAAAGTGTATTTTCACTCCAAAGGAAGTATGTCAAGATCATTGAACAGAGAGCAGAGAAGATGAAACCTGAGGGTGCAAGATCAGATGAAAAGGGTGGGTGCAAAATGACTTCTCAACCCAGTTGTTCTATAGTGTTTGTTGCCAGTCTAGCAGAATGCTGGTGACTGTTACTGTGGAATAGCACCACTTCACACAGTCTTCCTGGATGTTTTTCTGGAACTATATCTGCAAGATGTCTGTTGTTGACAATAAATACCAACAGGAAAGTTTCACCTCATGCAAGCAACTCGTAGTACACCACATGGTCACCTACATCTAAATCTACATGATTACTCTGCAATTCACATTTAAGTGCTTGG
Organism: Schistocerca americana; assembly: GCF_021461395.2. Lineage (NCBI taxonomy): Eukaryota > Metazoa > Arthropoda > Insecta > Orthoptera > Acrididae > Schistocerca > Schistocerca americana. Next base: position 39,103,204 of record NC_060119.1, read on the forward strand.
CAAAGGGTTCATCCAACCACAATCATACTATCTCTCTACCATTCCACTCCTTAACAGCGCATGGCAAAAATGAACACCTAAACCTTTCTATTGGAGCTCTGATTTCTCTTATTTTATTTTGATGATCGTTCCTACCTATGTAGATTGGTCTCAACAAAATATTTTCGCTTTCAGAAGAGAAAGTTGGTGATTGAAAATTCATAAATAGAACTCGCCGCAATGAAAAACGTCTTTGTTTTAATGACTTCCATCCCAACTCGCATATCATATCTGCTATACTCTCTCCCCTATTACGTGATAATACAAAACGAGCTGCCCTTTTTTGCACCCTTTCGATGTCCTCCATCAATCCCACCTGGTAAGGCTCCCACACCCCGCAGCAATATTCTAACACCGGACCTCTGCACAATATCCATAACATTATCTTGTGTGGATGCTCAAATGTCTATGTGGCACTGCTGCTCTGTTTGGACTAAAGCATTCCTTTCCGTTCTTTCTCTTACATTAGCATAAAAACAAAATTTCTAGTCATCAGTAACAATACAGGTTAGAAATGGTCAGTGGTATTCACCCACTAATCAAGAACAAGCAAGAGGGTAATGTACATACGGCCAACCACTGATTTATATGGTTTGGCATGTGGTACCCGTATGATTTATTGCTGAACCTTCTCCTTTGTATTCAAATGCTGCACAGTGACGGAATGGTCATACTTCATCACATTTTCTGGTTCTTGAGTGCAATGATGTGCATCATCGTGGATTAATGCATCCAGACGATCTTCATCAAATGCTGAAGGTCTTTCTGAAAATGGAGGGTCAATAATGTCAAAACACTCATCCTTTAAATTAGAATATCTTTCCTTGCCATGCTCTGTCCCATGGCATTATCCCCATACATGGTGAAAACGTTACCATTGAAACCACATATTCATAAACTCCACTGTTCTCATTTTGCCGACTTAGCCATTTTAAATTAAAATGTAGCAGTGCTTTGTGTCAACATAATATTCATAGAATGACAATTTACCTAAAAGAATGTGTCCACATTAAGTGAGAACAAGGTAATGTACTTCGTAAAAATGGTGGAAAAGACAACTGTATCCTTTGATCCCTAGGCATATGAACTTGTCTTAGATCACATGTAATGCCCCCAACAACACAAAACACAATGATGGGAAAGGCTGACTTAAAGCATACATTGTGTGCTCACTCTTACATTATTGGTATCGGCTGCATAAGTAACAATAACACAGTGCACAGTGTTCACTTAAGATGTCTCTCTGTTTTTGCTCCCAACATTTAATGTTCTAATGATGTACCAACATCATAATGCATTGATGGTGGGTGGTTTAAATAAAAAATATGTACAAATGAAATGAGCTTCGTGACAAGGCTGAAGATATATCGGTACATAGGACACTGCATAGAACTGTATGGAACATTGTAGATGTAACTGTAGATGTGCTCCAAGGAAGTGTGTGGGGCCCTTGATATTGATGTTTCATATTAATGACATCACAGACATTCTTCTTCTTTTTGTTTTTCTGTTTGGGGTATCTAATGACCACATACTAATTTCAATGCTTCCTCCTTTGTTCTTCTTCCAGGTTTCCTTCGTCTTCACTATCTATCCTTTTTTCTTCCTCAGACCATTCTGACCCTGTCTTCCTCTTCTTCTTCCTGCCTTGGAATGCTTCCATTTGCAACACTTTCTTCTTGAAATCCTATCATTCTGCTGGGTCTTTTTCTTGTATTTCTTTCCAAATCTTTCCTAACTACTTGAATCTGTCCTGTTGTTGACATCTTGTCCCAAAGATGCTTAACAATCTGCTCATGGATTTCCTAGCAGCCTGAGTATTTTTCAAATGATTCTTAATTCTAGGACTTGAAGTTTGTGTAACTCATAATTCAACATTAAACATTCACTTGCATAGAGACATTCTGGTTTTACTACTGTGCTGTAGTGCTGTATTTTCAAATTTTTAGACACACACACCTTGTTGTAAATGTTCATGTTTATATCATATGCTTTCTCCATTTTACATACTATTTTGTCTACAGCTAATATTTTTGAAGCCATTGCCTTGAATCTTTCCTCCCAAATATTTAAATTTATAAACCCTCTTTATCAGTTCATTACCTGTTACTAGGATTTCTGGGTCATTTTTTTATGTTTGCCCTAAAACATTTTTCCTACAGAAACTTTTAAAGCTGCTTTGTTACGTATTCCATCTAAGAGGTTGATTTGTATTTCTGAATTTGTTATATTTTTATAAAGAATGGCATAATCATTTGCAAATACTAGACACTGAATTTCAGTATCTCTTTTTCCTGAAGTCTCCAGTCTCATTGTGACAGCTTATGTTCTTTGCCTTTTGTTTCAATTATCTTACTATTTCCTCTAAGATGCAGTTGAGGTGGCGTGGAAACATGTTGTCACCCTGCATTTCACCTGTTATTTTGAGTGCCTTAGGTGTTTCACACCAAAACTTTATTTATGCTTCAGTGTGTGGGTGTTTCACGAATAAGGTTTGCTAGTTTAGTGTAATGCCAAGTTCTTGAGTCACTTTACCCACTGTTTACCTGTCAATCAAATGCTTTTCTAAAACCTGTAAATGTTAAAACTATGTCTTAAAATTCGTATGGACTAAAAGTTGAAATTCTGTTCTGAGCCAGATTCGATCTTTCTAAATCCACTTTGATATTCTCCCAAATGGCTGTCAAGTGTTACTTCTACCTTGTTTAGTAATATTGTTAAAAATATAATACAGCCCACTGGCAACAGATACATACCTGTGCAATTATTTAGATAATGCCTATGACTTTTTTGTGCACAGGATGGATAGGAGCCACTTTCCAGTCTTCTGGAATATTTTCAGTTTCCCATATTTCTTCAGACATAATCTGAAGGTTAGTTGTCATTTCTGCTTGACACCAGTTATGGTTGAGATGATTTTATTTCTTCTCCACTGGCTTTGTTGTTTTTCAGGGTTTTTGTTTGTTTGGTTATTTGTTTGTTTGCTGTAGGTGGTAGATCTGCTTCCATGTTTTCCTCAAATATCTGGAAATTCTAGGTAACAATTCAGTTATCTACAGTTCAAAAATTGATCAAAGTACTTTCTTAGTAATTTACATGTGTGGTTATTGCTTAGACCTATTTTACCATTTTTGTCTCTGATGTAAATACATTGGAGCATGATAGCCCTTTTTGAATAAAACCATGACTGTATGTATGAGAGCATTTTTTCTGCTGTAGTACACAGTGATTCTTTTTTATCACTAATTATGATGCTCGTGTCATCTGCAAATAGTAGAATTTTGGCTGGGCTGTCTGGAGCCTGTATGTCATTGATATAAACTAGAAATAACAATGGGCCCAGAATGCTGCCCTGAGAAACAACTATTTAAATTTGTTTTGGTTCAGATATGGGTTTAAAATTGTGAAGATTCTTGGATGACCTCAGCTCAACAACTTGTGACCTGTTTTGCAGATAGGATTCAAACCAATTTTTAACGGTACCCCTGATGCATATTGCTTCAAGTTTCCCTAGTAATATTACATTGTTCACAGTATTGAAGGCTTTGGCTAAATCTAGATTAATTCCAACAACCTGTTTATTTGACTCAAAATTTCTTACTATTTCTGTGCAATATGGCTGTTTCTGTACTGTGCCATGTTGACTGTTATTTATTGTTGTTGTTGTTGTGGTCTTCAGTCCTGAGACTGGTTTGATGCAGCTCTCCATGCTACTCTATCCTGTGCAAGCTTTTTCATCTCCCAGTACCTATTGCAACCTACATCCTTCTGAATCTGCTTAGTGTATTCATCTCTTGGTCTCCCTCTACGATTTTTACCCTCCACGCTGCCCTCCAATACTAAATTGGTGATCCCTTGATGCCTCAGAACATGTCCTACCAACTGATCCCTTCTTCTAGTCAAGTTGTGCCACAAACTTCTCTTCTCCCCAATCCTATTCAATACTTCCTCATTAGTTATGTGATCTACCCATCTAATCTTCAGCATTCTTCTGTAGCACCACATTTCGAAAGCTTCTATTCTCTTCTTGTCCAAACTATTATTTATTAGTTTATGTTTTTCTAGATATTTTGTAACCCTGATTTTCATAAATTCCTCAAGTATTTTGGAGAAGTATGGGAGGAGAGATATAGGTTGGTAATTTTCTATTTTATGTCTGTCACCATTTTTGTGTAGAGTTATCACTTTAGAGATTTTATTTTATCCGGAAATATCTCTTCACTAAGGGACAAGTTTGCTATGTGCTCTATAGGTTCGACAACACGTGGAGCAATTTTTTAATTATTGATACAGGTACATCATCCAAACCAGAGGACAATTTGGATTTCAAGCATTTAATGACTTTTAGAACTTAATGCTCGTCTGATGGGATTGCCATCATGCTGGTATTTACCATTGGAGACATCACTGTTAATTGTTGCTTAAAGTAAGGGGAATATTAACAAAATAATTGTTTACATTGTTTGCCATGGCGTTTTTTCTATGGGGATATTTTCATTATTTTTAAGATGGATTTCCTGTTCTTTAGTTTGACCCAAATTTTTTTCTTTTTTTTTACCTCATCATTCTGGACTTGTTACTAGCCTGCCTTATTAATCTATCATTACTTAATAATTTTGCTTTTGATATTACTTTGCGGTAAGTCTGTTTGTATGTTCTCACATACTCAACAAACTGCTGATCATGACATGTTTTTAACTTTAAACTTAGTAATATCATGGTTTCACTTGATGTTTTAATTCCGGATGTACTCCAGGTCCCTTTGGATCCAGATGATCTGTAACTCAAAAGCTTTTTTGGGAAGCACATTTCAAAGTATGCCATAAAAGTGGAAGCAAATGTATTGTAAGCATCTTTTGTGTTTGTTTGTGCCAAGACCTCTGGCCAAACTGCATTTTTAACATTATTTTTGAACTGATTACAATTTTCAGTAGAGAAAAATCGTTTGTACTCCTTTTTATTTTCCCCTCCTTGGGAGTTGCAGTGAGATTAAAGGTTAGTGCATTATGCTCTGATAATCCTATATTCACATTTGTAACTGCAACTTCATGTGTGACCACATTTGAGAAGATGTTATTTATTAGGCTTTCACTGGAATCTGTTGTTCTAGTGGGAGCTGATACGTGGGGAAACAAGTTGAAGCTTTTAGTATGTCTAAAAACTTGTATTTTACTGAACTCTGGACCAATAGATTAATATTAAAGTCACCACAAAGAATTATGGCAGAGTTCTCATTTGAGAAAAATGTCTAGCATTTCTTCCAAATTCTTAAGAGAGACTTCAGTATCTCCAGATGGTGATCTGCAAATTGCTGCAACAATTACTTTCTTTTCTATGATTAATGGTTTAGCCTCATATCTTAACTTAAATTTAAGCTTGGGATTTAGATAAATGCATACACCACCACCTTTGACATTTTGCCTATAGTACTGACTGGCAAGTTTATAATATGTGTGACCAAAAGGACTTAAACTATATCTGTACATTGTATAAGGCTCAGTCACAACTTCTGTGCATGTCTATGACAGGTGGGGTGGGCAGCCTATCAAGTTAGGCTGTGGTCTCCTGATCTCACATTTTGTGCTCGCTTACTCAGTTGTGCAGGACTCTGACACTTGTCTCACTCCTCTGTCAACACAGCTTCCCTTTCATGTCGTTTGTCCCCTAACACTGCAGTCAGGTGTCATGTGGTGTAATTATTTAATACAATGATGTATTATATTCTGTACCTTATCTTCTATACTTCTTCTCAAACTCTGTTATAATTACTTTAAAATTCAAAATTGATGCCTTTGACGCATCACATTTATATAAATAACTTACTATGTCACTTTTGACTTAACAAATTATTTATTCCCTTCATCATCACACTCATGAACTACACTAAAAGATCACCTTCATTCAGTATAAAAGAGACACTCACAATAATTTTGAAGGTTCCTCTTCTGTGTCTCACAACATACATCAGTTGTTGAAATAACTCCTTCGGCAGCCTATTGCTTTACAGGACAGTGTGGTGACCCCACAGAATACTTATTTTAACACATGTAGTTTGGCACCCAAAGCTGCTGCGATAGCTGTACAGTGCTGAAGGTGCATATTGTCCCCTGATGTAAGTCACCACACACAAAATAGAAATAACACTAATGAACAATATCTGTACATTTATGTTTGACATGTTGTTTTCTATTGCTCTTTTCATAATGTGTACACAAAACTTCTTTCAAAATGGCATTCATTGATAAGAAGTCATTGATATGTGCATCTCTCCTCTGGAGTGGTACATACAAGCACAGTCTGTGAACATGGTGCCCAGTGAACACAGTCCAAAGTTTTTTAAATTTTTTTTCCTATATGCCATGAATGTGGATTTCTTTTTGTAACTATGGCTTCTGAGATTGGTTATAGCCTCAGTACATCATTGTCCATGATAAAATACGCAAATTTACCCTCAATCGCAGCCATAATTTAAGAGCATGTCACTAAAGTGAACATAAAGTACTTGAAAGATGTTTTCTCTCTGTGTGTACAATAGTATCCAGTGCAGAACAACAGCGGCTACGGTCACCAGAGGCTGGACCCAGTACTGCAGGTGCAGCGAAGTCACCTGGTGAGTAAGAGTAAGAGCCCACTGTGGCAGGCTTACATTCCTGCTCTGTACACTAGAGAATCAAATGTATCTGGACACCTATTAGTGGACATTAAGATTTTGTGTTCTCCTTTGAGGACTTGAACTCTTCTGGGGACACTTTGACATTTCGAAATCTCTGTGGGTGGATGCCATCCCATTCTTCCTAGATAGCTGATACCAGACAAGGTAGAAATATTGGACACAGGGTATGGAGTGAAAATGCCATTTATAACTAATCCCTAAGACGATCCATTGCTTTCAGGTTGGAACATCGGCAGGCAAGCCTTCTTCAGGAATGCCACTGGTTATAAGCCTTTGCCTAACAATGCTGATCCATGAGAGGTACAAGTGTTGAGCTGATCAAATCGGTCGTTGTCTGTGAATTGTTCCTCTGCTGTGTATTGTACACAATACTGTCAAATATGTACTTACCCTTCTGCATTTATCATATCCTGAAGTACAATAAGGGGAGAACAAGTTAAAGAGGAGAAATTGCATATTGTTACACTGCCTGCTCTGCACTGCATTGTTGGCAGTAGAGTTAATGGCGGATAATGTTCACTGAGTAGTCACTCTATTCAAATTCTTCCGTCAGATACCCACGGAGTATAGCACTGTTTGTCACTCCAAATCTCGTTTCCACTCATCCACTCAACAGCAGTCATGGGTTTTTATGCTACAGTCAGTGTGACTTTATGTTGAACAGAAATGTTGTTTCCAGAAGCTGCTCAGCCACTGTAACCAGTTTTTCTAACTCCCTGTACACAGCCATTTCCTTAGCGGGCTCCTAGCTGCACTTCAAAACTGAAGAGTGACTGCAGCAGCTAACTGCAAGCTGGTTTTTACTATTTCCTACCACAATGATAGAAGCACTTGTCCATCAGCATACTGTGTGTGCCTGGACTTCATGTAGCATTGGTTGTTCCTTCACATTTTCACTTAACTGTCACATCGCTGACAGCTGACTTGGGCAAGTTTGGAAGGGCTGAAATTCATCCCTGTGTTAATTATTCAGGTGTAATGCAAAGAAAAGTCCATGTTCAGTGTACTCAGATCCCTGACTGATGAATTCTGCTTACAAAACAGTATTACCTGCCACTTCCTATAATATGTATGATGGCAGTATCTGTTGCCGAAAGAACAATTGCCATGGATAACCATGCAGCTTTGCTAGAAATGAAATGATGATTAAATGGATGGAGCGTCTGCCATGTAAGCAGGAGATCCCGGGTTTGAGTCCCGGTCGGGCCACACATTTTCAACATTTCCCCAATGAAGTACATCACCGCCTGTTTGCAGCTAGGGTGTCCATTTAATTATCATTTCACTTCCTATAATAGTTGCTCCACCTCTCATTGAATTAAAATGCTCAGTTGCCCGTTACATAAGGGTGCCCAGGTATTTTGATTGGATAGTGGGTTTATAGTTCTTATCTATGTGATTTCTGCAACCCCTTAGTCAGTCCACCATACACAATTTAATTAGAATCCAGAAATCACAATATATTTTAATATATTTATGTTTTTGAATATTGAGGACTTTGATTTGGGGCGAGTATTTACTGACTTACAGAAATACAAAGTTTACCTATATAGCTGTGGAAATATGTGTGCTGAGAATTACAGGGAGGGAAAAGGAAACAGAAAAATGGACAGGAACAGGCAGGAGTAGGAGACGTAGTGGGGAGGTAGTGGAGATGAGTGACAAATGTAGTGATGGAGTGAGTGACAGATAGGATAAGACAATTACATGCTCCTATCCTAGAGAGGTGAGTGGGGGGAACATTGAGGTGACAGTCTGGTGAGAGGCATTGAGTGGATATCAGGCTACATGGACTACAAGCTGCAATGCCTGTAGCTTGAGACCAGAATACCAGGAGAAGCCAGGGAAGAGGCTTAATCAAACAGTGGTACTCCAATGAATGAATGAATGAATGATGTGAGTAGAAGAAACAGAGGATGATTTGTATTTCAAAACTGAACCTTTTTGTACAACCTATTATGGTAGTAACTTAAATGGAAATATTTGGGTGTGAATCTAGTTTATAAATGGTCATAGCTGATGCGTTCAGTACTACCATAAGTTATTTGATACTAACATTTTCAGGGGCTCCCTTAACCTTTCTGTGGTCAATCAGACATAAAGGTCCTGCCAAAATGTTTGTTTCAGAATCTGCATAACCATAGGAATGTCCCATTTCATTGTGTACTGTGATCTGTTGTTCAGTTTATGTACAATTAGAACCCAGAAGCTGACAGGTGATGCTAGAATGTGTTTTTTTCTTTGTTGGTACAGAAGTGAGTACAGTATGTTTTGTAGAAGGAGCTTCCTATCTTTGGCTTAATTGTGGATGGCAAAGACAGTGTAGATATTATTTATCTTTGTTACATTATTTGCTAGGTATATACTATTTGACATGTATTTTCACTGATAACCCATTCTTGAAGAAAACTGATGTCTGTGTCTTGTAACTAAAATTAATGCATGTCTTTATTAATGAAAATCATATCAAAATCGTGACTGTAGTTGGAAATCTACCACCACAAATGTACAGATACTGTTCTCTTGATGTACTGTTTTTCTTCTTTCTCATGAGATAGTGTACTGGAGACATTTGTTTTCTTTTCCTTATTTTGTCTTGAATGTCTCAATAGTTTCTTGGAATTAATTGTTTACAATTATTTATGGAGCTGTCTTTTGAATTACGGGGAGGGTGGTTATGAAGAATACAGTCAGCAGAAATAAGGTTTCTATGATCTACTTTATAACATATGAAAGCTGATCACCTCTGAAATGAAGGTGCTGGGAGTGTATAGTAGAGTGAAAACAACTGAAGCATGTGGGATGAATGTGTCAATGCTTTTGGAGAGAATGGCTGATAATACAGTATCACTTCCTCTTCACTAGATTTGTCTCTGGTGCCAGTACCTTTGTTCATAAAATATTTCCCATCAAGACTTTCACTACAGTTTGATCCCAGACCAATCTGTTCATCTTTCTGCCTCACCTCTCTACAGGGAGTCCAGCAGGGAGCTGCCTTGCCCCATCTGCCACCCACACTCGTGGTCATATGTCCCACCTAATGTGGATGATCCATGCACAAGGAGAGAGATGTGCTCAGGTAGCCATGAACATTAGAACTTCATTGCAACACAGAAGGCACATGATAATGTTGGGCAAGTGAAACAGCTTCCAAGTGCAAGCAACATAAAAATACTCCTGATATGCTGTAAGGTTGTCACTAATATGAGCTAAGCTGAGCACTGCAAGCTGCACTGATGATGTCCTAGATTCCAATGTTGCTGTGCTCAGAGGAAAAGTCTTGACTGTAACAGCAGCCAAAAGTATGAACTGTCATCCCCATGGAGGAGATGGCAGTGTCAACCATGAGGCACACACCTGGAAGAAAAATACAGAAATTGGGCCAAGACATCAGTAAGGAGGTATGATGATGTGGAATGGTGCAGGCAGAAAGATACCAGGATGAAAGAAAGAAGTGCCACAAGGCATTTGAACACGGAGCAAAACCATTCAAACACTATGCAGAAGCACTTGAACACAGAGATGAAGGCTACCTAATGGATGACAAGACACTGGTAAAAAGCTTCCAGAGACACAAAAGGAATTATAAAAGCACTAGAAGAGAGATGTTCCTGAGTGGACAAGAGGAAGAGTGTTTCATTGTGGCACAGATGGTACATGCCAACATGAAGCAAATGAAACAACTTTCTGATGAAGGCAAGGAAGAGAATGCCCTGATGCATGAAAAGATTGCCACTAATATGAAAACTATTCTTGAAGCTTCCAGTTGAGCACTCTGTCTGTAACAACTGACAAACACTGCTGTAGGTAGCACTGGCAATGCCAATATTGTGGGCCGCATTCTTATTAATATAGTCATGCATTCCAAAGTAGATAGTTGATGTCGAGTCTGGAACTTGGGTTGGCTAGTGAGCCACTGCACATTCCCCTACAAAGGCTATGTAGTGGAGAAATACTGTTAAGTTGTCCAGTGTCGCATGGCTCCAGGGTGGAAACCGTGCAGTGGCTGTCATTGGCAAGATCCGCTGCACTGAGGGTGAGTTTCAGTTTCAAGCCTGTTCAGATGCCAGCAACTGACATACCTCTGTTCTGTGGCATAAGGCAGAATTGTAAAACACCAGCCAGATGCTACTCCACCCACTTCCACCTCATTCCTATTATGTCTCCTAATCCATCCTGTTCCCATACGCATCAGATTTTCTTTCTGTCTCACCTCTACAAAAAATCCACCTGAGAAATAATCTGCCTCACCTGCCACTCATTCTCCTCACTACTTGTACCCATCTGTAAGTAAAGAAAGGAGTGTTACATTGAATGTGTTTGATGTGGCATTATTACTGCACAAACAGCAAAAATGTGGTAAGTGATAAACATTTTTGCTATTACTTTCTGTGGGGTATCTGTGAGAGAAATTCATCATAATTTAAAATTATTGGTGAAGTTTTCTGCAAAACACCAAGTGCTCTCATTGCCAAATACTGGATGAATATAATGTCGGTACATGAATGCAAGTAGTGAAGGTGCATAAACAAGCTTACACACAGTTCCTAAATGTTAAACGTGACACTGTGTTTACTGTGTAACATAAGATTGTATGTTTTATTAATCAGATTTTAAAATTTGATCAATAATTATGTGAAATGATGACAATAAACATTTATTTGTCCCTGCCAGTCTTCAGATAGCAAGCGTGCAACCGGAATAAAGTTCTGGCTTTCTGGAACTCGGTAATATTGATGGTTGTTTATAATTGAGTAGATTAGATGCTCAATTATACACTGATCCGTACTTTTTCTAAAAGATAGAAACAATTGATTCTGTTCTTTATCAGGTCATGTTGAAACACACTTAGTTTATCACTAGTTTGTTTTACTTGTGCAGATAAAGTATTTATTATATTAACACGCAAATTCTTTTTTTGTCAATCAGGCCCTGCTGAGGAGGAAGGCACGCGCCCCATCGCTCAGGTGAGTGAAAGTAGTGGATGCACGTATGAGACTGGCAGAGCAAGTGTGATTTTCACCAGTAGCATATAAAGTTTGGTTCTGTGGCATGTAATGAACCCCACACTGCTTCCTGTCCTCCTCCCAGGGTGAGGACATATTTCATCAGCTCAGGGCTTTGAACCGTTAAAATACTTCCTCCTATTCTGAGCTACTCTGCACACTACCAACTTGCTTAATCAAATAAACTCCTTTATTAATATCCTATTCATCTCCATTTCAGTCTCATTGCATCTCCCATGGCAGTCTGTTTCCTGACATCACAAACTTTGCAACTTCTTTAGCACTGTTAACTGAAATGCTATCTCAAGTCTAAATTACCTGCTAAATGAACCAAAAAATATCTGAAAGACCACTCATATACTGGCTCTTAATTTAAAACAAGTAACTCTCTTTAATTATTAATGTCAAGTCATGTGTCATTGGTTAGTGTACAGAATCTTACTGACAGCTCGACTTCATCTTCGTTCTCCTGATGTAATGGCAGTTGTCATGATGCTGACAGTTCTAGGGGGAAGGCACATTGCTGAACAAGAATGAGACAGCAAGGAATAAACCCATGGACTGGTTGTTTGTGTTGCCATCATCATTTGTGAAAGTGGCATGGCTGGACCATGTAAAATTTGGGGATTCGTGTGGATGCTGATAACCACGCCATTGAGTGCCCCCTAACCAGGTATCATCATCATCATGATAGAATAAAACACTGAAATCATCATGAACTGTGAAGAACGATAAACTAATTATCGTTATCCCACCCTGCAGATATGCTGCATCAATTTCCACTAGATTTTGTGTGTTGTGGTTGGCAGGTGTTACTAGAGGAGGCCAAAATGCATGCGTTTTAACTCACGCAGGCTGGCGTGAGGTCTGGAACAGGACAAGGAAATTCGAATTTAGAAAAACTGACTTAGCTGGTGGAATACTTAACTTTAATCCATTAATGATGAACGTCTGTCTTGATGGTACATGATTCACAATATCAATAGTAACTGATATGGGCCCCTTGCTAGGTTGTAGCAAATGAGGTAGCTGAAGGCTATGCTAAACTATCGTCTCGGCAAATGAGAGCGTATTTTGTCAGTGAACCATCACTACAAAGACGGTTGTACAGCTGGGGCGAGTGCTAGGAAGTCTCTCTAGACCTGCCGTGTGGTGGCGCTCGGTCTGCAATCACTGATAGTGGCGACACGCGGGTCCGACGTATACTACCGGACCGCAGCCGATTTAAAGGCTACCACCTAGCAAGTGTGGTGTCTGGCGGTGACACCACATTATGCACAACAGAGAAGGGTATAAAAGTTTAAAGCCATCATTTGAATTAAAAAAAAAATAATAATCACTTTGTGGTGGTGACCATTGTTCATCGGTACTGTAGACATTGTGAGATGTACACCTTTACCAAAGCGATGTGTTACACCATAGTTGATACTCATTAAACATGACAATAAATATTCCTTAAAATTGACACTTATCACTTACTGTTGTCTAAAATGCTTACTGATTGCAGTTGGGAACTGAGATTTCTCCATTTTTGAGCAAATATCACAAACACAAATGACAGGTACTCGCAATTGCAAACACATTTCAAAGTACCTTTCTAGAATGATATCAGACTCATTCTCCTTCATACATTCATGGCCTATCCAACTTCCTAAACTCTTCTGAAAATACTTTCCTGCTTGTGAAATAACTACCAAGTAAACTACTTTGAGAGGTATACTTGTCATAGTGTTTGTTATGTTTGACAAGTGTTGATTAGTAATTCAATAAAACTACCTTAGTGTACTTAAGCACGTGCATCACAAATTGTGCAGTGTGATTTCAAAGTAACTGTTTAGTTACTTTTGTCATTAGGGATTTGCTTTCAGTAACATTAATATAGGTCTCTGGTATATTAAACAGAATTGAATGATCATTCTTGTGATATTTCAGATCTTACATTGACTTACTTGCCAGCTCCCATGACCATGGCAAACAGTCCTTTATCCAGTAAGTGGTTTCTTTTTCATACATCTTGTTGTTTAGGACCAATATGTGGCACAAATCATAAAGGTCAGGAATGTGTCAGATAAAATAAAATGTTTAAGAAACCAAAAAAGAGGAGCCATAAGTTTATGTAAATGCAGTCAAGAATGTAACACAGGAATGGCCGCTGAGGTGCCACCTCTCCATCTCTTTCCTCCTCCTCCTTCTTCCTAATCATGACATTATTCCAATGGAATATTAGTGGCCTTCAATCCAAAAAGATGACTTGCAGCTGCTCTTGGAATCGCAGCCTCTGCTAGTTCTCTGCCTGCAGGAAACAAAATTGCATCCTCCTGACTGATTTGAGCTTTTGTATTTCTTCCCAGTCTGCTTTGACTCCCTCTCTCCAAAGATGGCATTCCATATCGTAGGAGGAGAGAGGGGAGTCATGCTGCTCATATGGAAGGACGTTCAAAGTCAACATTTCTCCCTGACTACCCAGCTTGAAGCTATTCCTGTCCGTGTTTTACATTCCTCTCCTGAACTTTTCCATATGTACTGTTTACATCCCTCAGTCATTCCGTGTCATGGACACTCTTCATCCAGCTTACTGGCCAACTCCCTCACCCCTTTCTGCTGCTCGTTGACTGTAATGCACACCATTCTCTTTGGAAATCTCCCAGAACCTGACAGAGAGGTGCCCTCTAGGCTGAACTTCTGTCACCTTAACCTAATTTGCCTTATCGTGGGAGTACCCATCTTCCTTTTAACTACATGCACTCCTACCCATATCTGGAAATCTCCTGCACTGCCCAATTTGCCCATCATCTCATCACTGTCTCTAGTACGTACTCGAGCAACCATTTACCATTTGCTATCCATTTTCTGACTCCTACCCCACATATATGCACACCCAAATGGCAACTTTCTAGGGATGACTAGAGATTTACTGTTCCCTGGCACCCTTTGAGTAACATAATTTCTCCAGTTGTGATGGCCAGGTAGAGTATCTTACAAATGCCATCATTACCACCACACAATATTCCATTCTCGCCCTTCATCTTTACTGTGCCATGTCCCAGTGCCTTGATTGACTGAGCTATGTTGTGACTCAACTCACATGCAGAGATGTGTTCTCCATGTTTTTAACCATCATTCTATGATGGCAAACTGCATTCATTATGAACAGTTGCATGCACAGTGTCGTTGCACCCTTCAGGATAGCAAAAATCTAGCTAGATTTCCTTAACTAGTTCTTCTAACAGTTCCACTACCTCATCTGTTGTATGGGCCCTGCAGGACCAAGATCCATTGGGCTGCTATTCTGCGGAGATTTCAAGCTCCACCCACTATCATTCTGCCTTCCTCCACCAGAAACAAGTGGAGGCGGCTTGGGTAGTACCCTTATTTTGACAGATTAGCGAGTGCTACAAGCTGCCTTTAGTATGAGGGGGCGAGAACTTGCTCTCACTTCCTATCGATCCTCCAACACAGTGCTGGACGATGTTTGCATTCAGATGTTCCTAAACCTTTCTTTTGTGGGCAAGCACTTGCTCTTTCTTATGTACAACTGCATCTGGGCAGAGGGCGCCGTTTGCCAGATGCCAGCATAAAGACACTGTCATTCCCATACCCATACCCAAGCCCAGTACGGAAAAATACCTTCCTTCTAGTTACTGCCCCATTTCTCCCACAAGCTGTGTTTGCAAACTGATGAAACATGTAATTCATGCCTGGCTGGTATAGTGACTAGAGTGTGGCAATTCACTGACCACTGTACTGTGCGGATTTTGATCAGGCCGTCCTGCAGCTGACCATCTCATCACTTTGTCAACGTGTGTCGCGAATGGTTTTCTGTGGATATATCAGACACTGCCAGTGTTTTTAAATTTGCAGAATGCCTGAAACACCTTCTGAAGGATGGGTATTCTTGATCTCTCTACATGTGGCACTTCTGAGGCCACATGCCCCATGTCCTTCAGGTATTTTTAAAGTATTGATTTTTCAAGGAATGTTGGTACTGCCTTGTCAGACACCTTTACCAGGAAGTTGGTGTGCCTCAGGGTACTGTTTTGAGTGTGACCCTCTTTGCTATTGCCTTTAACCTTATTATGTCCTGTCTCCTGCAGGTCATCTCCAGCAATCTACTGTTGCTCACTTCTACCCTGTTACCCTCCCACACCTTGTCCCAGCTTCCTCCTTACCCCCACGTGATTGCCTGTTTAATCATGTGCAACTGCTCGCAGCCTGGCTTCAGCTGCCAGAGAGTGTGATCACGTGTGTGAGAGTTGCATTTGCGTGAGTATGTGAGTGTATGTTATCTATATATAACAGAGGCCTTGTTCACTGAGAGCTCACTTTCTTACAGTTTTTTTTTTCTTTTTTTTTTTTGTCGTGCCTGTGTGCTTTCCATGGTATTGTTAAATTCATTTCTGAAGAATTGTGATGGCTCGAGGCATTGAGGTGCTGAGGTAGGGGTCAGTGTACACTCATCAGCAAACAAACAATTGTGCCATATTAGACAAAAGCCTGGAAAGATCAGACCATTTGGCAATAGTGCCATAAAAACCAGACCAGGGATTGATCTCGGGGAGATGAGTGTCATTGGTGTGGTAAATGTGAGGTGTCTGATACTAACTCAGTATTCATGCTAGTGATCACTTACTTAACTGCATAGGTTATGGACCTGACTCTCGGAAGGTTCAAATCACTGACATAAGCACACTCTTAGCCTTAGTATATTTATTGGCATTCAGATTCTAAGTGCTCACTGTCTACCATTCAAGCAACTAAGAATGGAAGACCAGTTTTACCAACAAGTTTTTTGTTTTCCACTGCCACTCATATTCTTCATTTTGCAGCTTGAAAATATATCTCTGCATGATTTAGAATGAAGGTTATGGCCTCAAAATTACCTGCTCTTCCCAAATCCATTCTCCATGGTGAAATGATAGAAGCATTGCACGGTAACTTGAAGGTGCAGAGTTCAAAGCTACACATTTCCATTTTTTAATTGTTTTTGCAAATTCACTAGAAAGAGAGACAGATTTTTTTGACATTTATGCAAATAATGGAATTGTGTGTCTGAGTAATGAAATAGCTGCTCTTGTTGTGTATGGGCTTCACTCTGTTTCAGATACATTTATTAAACTACCTGTAGCTAAAGTCATGAAAGTTATAATGTTTTATGATAGAGAAAATAACCAACAACAAAAGCAACATTTGAAGAGCTCTTCTTAAAAGACAGAATGAAACATGATACCTTTAACAGTTCATGATAAGAAATATTACACACTACTACAACCACACTTAATACTTACCATCCTTAAATGTTTAAAGCAGTGGTTAAAATTTCCCAGAGTACTTTGACAAAGTGTGAACAAATAATGATGTACTTTTGCACCTACATACAGCCATTAAAGCTCTAATGAATGGGCAGGCAGCATTATCAAATTAGTTATCAACATTACTGGGTCAGCTACTTGTCAGAGAATATTAACTATAATCTATTAGATCTATTATGAACTACCAGAAAAAAGAATGCCAACAATTAAGCTTCCAGATGCATTTGAACTTGGATGCTGGCATCTTAAGTACTCACTTATGTGCCTTTACTGATGTAGATGTAGAATGGGTGCCAAGTTTGATATAATTATTTGAACACAAACCAGACCTCATGGCAAAGAATAGAAACAGTAAAACTAATGATTCACAGTATCATCCAGTTGCAGGCCTAGGTAAGCAAAGTGTTGCAACAAAACATTTGATCATATTCCATCAGATCTCATCTGTCACATGTGCCAAACTATAACTTCACTTTCCATTACAGTGCTTGTGTATAGTCCAGCACAATATCAACATTGTGAAGTGCGCTTCCACAAACATTTTTACAGCAAAAAGAGATCAAATTTCTTCACGGGGTTTACAATACTATTCAGGTTTTCATCACACAATGTTATTCTTGTATGGGAGTCCTAGTGTACTGCATATCGTGCTTGAAAACGGGAACAGGGAGAAGGGGAAGATAAGGAAGATGATGGCGAGGTGAGTTGCAGTCTTGTGTTAGACCATCATAGCAACAATAGTTTCGGGCACAGATCAGTGGAAGATGTCATGGAAGGCCTTAGAACATCACTGAGACCCTAATTACAAGTAACAGACATAAGAAATAAATGAATACACCTTTGGTTGTCGTTACTCATGCCCTGGCTCCAACTCAAACCATTAATGTTTGCTTGACTGTGATATTCCTCTGGTGCTGCTTGTGAGTGGATGACTGTAACGGAGGTATTGTCAGAGGTGTTAGTCATCAGAAATGGCATATTAGTCAAATGCTGATTTCTCTCTTGTCATGCTGATAAATGGCAAAAATGTTTAAGGAAATTTGGTTCAAATATGTGGCCTGTCCTCAGTGTAAGCTGTGCAAGGTTAAGCAAACGTCTGCAGTATGCAGATGATTTGGCTTTCCATCCATGCTTGTCACATATCTGGCAGAGTCGTGAATTTCTATGTATCCTGTGTTGACATGACAAATATTGAAGGGTAGTAACGTGCATTTTTAAAGCTATACAAATTCACCCCAAGGGTGACTATGGGAGTGGAAGTTGCCTGAGTATTGGGAACTTTGGATAAAATATCAACCTGTGTGATTGATGAATCTTTGGAATGTCAGAAGTCTACCCCTACTGTAAACAGAATTTTAAAAAATTTTGTTGAAGGAGGCACTATCAGCAGAATGCCTGGCTCAAGATACTGAGCACACAGCAGGATAACACATAGCTTGCCTGTAAGAGCCAACTAATCCCTCCCCTAGATACGAAGCAGTTGTAGTGAGTGACCAACTTCCCAGTTCCAATGATGCAGTTAGTTGAGGGCCAAGGAAAGCTGTACTGCACGCACTATGATCCACTATAAAACAGGAACTCAGTGAGGAAATGTTACACTGGCTGGCAGCCACAGAGCTACATCTGAATGCAATGTGAAAAAATGTATTTTTTCACAGATAAGTTGTCTTACCAAGACCAAACAGTAGTTTAGCAGCCGTGAGGGTCCAGACATAATGGCAAATAAGTGGTGACAACAGGTAGTACTAGCCGATTGTCGGTTTCCCCCGCCGGGGGCGTCGGTTTCCCCCGCCGGGGGCGTCGGTTTCCCCCGCCGGGGGCGTCGGTTTCCCCCGCCGGGGGCGTCGGTTTCCCCCGCCGGGGGCGTCGGTTTCCCCCGCCGGGGGCGTCGGTTTCCCCCGCCGGGGGCGTCGGTTTCCCCCGCCGGGGGCGTCGGTTTCCCCCGCCGGGGGCGTCGGTTTCCCCCGCCGGGGGCGTCGGTTTCCCCCGCCGGGGGCGTCGGTTTCCCCCGCCGGGGGCGTCGGTTTCCCCCGCCGGGGGCGTCGGTTTCCCCCGCCGGGGGCGTCGGTTTCCCCCGCCGGGGGCGTCGGTTTCCCCCGCCGGGGGCGTCGGTTTCCCCCGCCGGGGGCGTCGGTTTCCCCCGCCGGGGGCGTCGGTTTCCCCCGCCGGGGGCGTCGGTTTCCCCCGCCGGGGGCGTCGGTTTCCCCCGCCGGGGGCGTCGGTTTCCCCCGCCGGGGGCGTCGGTTTCCCCCGCCGGGGGCGTCGGTTTCCCCCGCCGGGGGCGTCGGTTTCCCCCGCCGGGGGCGTCGGTTTCCCCCGCCGGGGGCGTCGGTTTCCCCCGCCGGGGGCGTCGGTTTCCCCCGCCGGGGGCGTCGGTTTCCCCCGCCGGGGGCGTCGGTTTCCCCCGCCTCAGTAGCAGTCCGTATGCCCACATTTTTAAGAAAGTGGTGCTGCATTTAGTGTGAATGCTATATTGTGGAGGGGAATTCATGCTACAGGAGTAATATTCACTTGTGTATAGGTCTGCTCATTCAACTGCAGCTGTCCAAGATAGACATTAATGTAATGGACTGGCTGTGAGAGACTGCTCACTTGAACACAATGGAAATTATGTGTGTGTAAGTAGCACGAACACACAGAGAACTGGCTGTGAAACACACCATTTATAGCTGATGCTCTTTTGGACTGGTTTTTTTGAAGCCTCGGTGGGGTTGTTTCTTCTGACAAATGGGTCCAATGCCTCACAGATTCAGTGCCAGGGTGCATGACTGAAGTCAGAAATAGAGGCATTCTGGATAAAATGTTATGGACTGAGAACATTTTACATTCTTTCCTTGTTCTTCTGTGCAGTGTTCTGCCAGTGAGAGCCAGCACCAAATCTCTTGGTGACGGAAAAATATCAAAGATGAGAGAAGGAAATTTGAGCTAGTTCTAGTTGGCATTATCCTTGTACCTGAAATAAATTTATTTTAATTTAATATTTTGAGTATTACATTCTCTTTACTTGCTCTCTGCCTACATACATGAAATGAATAAACCAAGAGTGCCCCTTTTTAGGGCTATTTTTTGTTATGTCAAATTCATTTCTCTCCCACTCTATTGCCACCCATCAGCCTCGGCCAAAAATGTGCAAAATACATCTCTCTCTCTCTCTCTCTCTCTCTCTCTCTCACACAGGCACACACACGCGCACACACACACACACACACACACACACACACACACACACACACACACACACACACACACACACACACACACACACACAGGCAAATTACAAATTGGAAAGTCTCTCATGACCAAATAAGAAAACAGGGCAGTAGGATAATTTGTAGTTTCTAAATGGTGTTTGTATATAGAAATTGGTCTGTATGCTGCATTTATTTGATGGAGTACATGTGTTTCCTCATGCTGTATGTAGAATAAGAAACAATATGACATTTAATTTCTGTTGGACAAAACGTGTTTATTTCTTGTCTGAATCCTGGGCTACAGCAATGAACTTTGTCCACAGATTGTTCTTCCTTCATGTAATGGAGGAAAAATGCAACTATGGACACTGCATCATGTAATTTCCCCATGCATCCTCCACAGCCTGACTAAACACAGCTTTGTTAGAGGCCATCTGATCTCGACTGTCGGTCATTTGTCCCAATCAGTGCTACCTAACAATAGCAAGACCGTGCACTCAATTTGCTTACTAAATCACAATCTGTCTTACATCACTGCACCCTTCAGTAAGAGTGATAGATTTGGTGAGTGGGAAGTAACTATACTGCCACTCATCTCAGACATTTCATACTTGCAGAACTGCAGTGCGAAAGGTGGGAGGTAGGGTGGGTGGGAGGGAGGTAGGAGGGAAGTCAGTATGGAACTGATGTAGCAGAAAATCAGTTTGTAAAGTAAACACCACTTGGTGTTAGGCTCATACTCACCCAGTTTATGGACTGCAGTTGTTCTTGTTGTTGTTATTGTCAGTCCGAATGGGGTTTGATGCAGTTCTCCACTCTGGTCTACCTTGTGCAAGCATCCTTGGCTCTCTGTAACCATTATTAAATTCATTATCATGTGTTTAAATCTGGTAGGAGGCATACAGTAATGATTGTAACACAGTACCACGTGGAATGACTTCAGTGCAGTCACCACCAGCAACTTCTGTGCAAATGACTGGTCAGAGAATTCCTGTGCAAATGACTGGTCAGAGAATTCTGTACTGCCTTCACAGAGTGAATAAAAGTACTTCTTTCTCATGAGGTACTGCAGTGCTGGAAGTTAAGCCACATCCTGTTAGCAACTGACACAAGCTGAGTGGACCAAAATCCATTTAGTTCACTTTCAGAGGACTAATTCCAGACCACTGCTGTAGCCCCTCAATGAGCTATGGACATTTGTGGCCGTGTTTAGTCAGATGTTTTTACCTATTTTTCCACTTTTTGTTTCCATTTTAATTTCTTGTATTTCCTTTGTTTTGACTGCCATTGGGACCCTAGTTGTTGGGCTGCCCCAGTCCAATTATGCTCTTACTCAAGTCACTACTCGACAAAAAATTCTTATTTGCAGTTTCCTCTTTATTGGATGTGTTCACATTAGTCACATTGTGTTGCTGCTGTCATAATATCAGCTTCCATCCCTGTTAGCCATGACCACAGAAATGTGCATGGCCAAAATACAAAGTTGCTTCAAAATTGTCCACAGCAACTGCTCTAACAGCTTCCCAATTAAATGTTCGAGTATACCAAAATGGGATAATGATGCATTGCCTGTAGTTCTGTCAAACTGTGCTCTTACAGATTACTTTAAAGACTTCAGTTTTGAAATTTCCTTTCCCCTCCAAGTGATGTAGGACTTGCCTTATGCATGTCAAGGAATCCAAATTTACACTGCAGTTGGATTTTGTGTAAATGTTACATTAGTTTCTTGTAAAAGTTGTAACAGCAGTCCCTGACAGGAATGCCTGATGTTAAGTCATCAGTACTGAGTACCACACTTGTTGATGATAGTTTTGTTGGTTAAGCTGTGTATCCAAATTGGCATATAGTTCCTTTAGTTGCTGGATATAAAATTTTCCAATTGTTTAAACTCCCACACCTTTATGCTGGTTCTTCATGCTGTCATTGTTGCTCTCTGCAGTGTTGCTATGAACATGTGCTAGGCTGTTACAGTATTTGTGATTTATGATGCCATATATCATTGCTGCCAATGTCACATAGTACACTTCAAGACACCTACACTATCTTCTTTGTAAATTAGATATACTTTTCTGCATATCACCTTAACACTGTCCACAGTATGAAGTGGCTTCCACTAGTCATTCACTATGAAACACACAAGTCTCACTTGTTCTGTGTGTACAGGTACAAATCAGTGAGGCTGATACACTGATGCCAGTTGCCACCGATGCATTTTTACAGGAGAATGCCATCAATAGCGATTTGGATGCCTACAGTGCTATATTTCAATCACATTGCAGTCTGCTGTAGCAGTGTGAACAACAAGAGCTATTCAGTGTAGTTTGGGGGCTAACTGAGCATGTGCTAATAAACACAAAATACATAGAAAATAACTATCCAAACCCTAACCAACAATGTACCTTGAACAAACTGCTTGCATCTGTAAGAAGCTCCCTAACAGGGTAGTGTGACTCAATTGAAATGAAAACTTATGTGCTGGCCACGCATGTTAAGTATCTGTGGGCATACCCTCGACACATTAAACCTCCTTACCACTGGGGCAGCTATTAGCATGTTGGAATCCAAAATATGAACTTTGATGAAGAATTACTCTAACACAACAACACTCTGGAACAGGTTAGTACACCCCTAAATAGAAAAAGCTCATAAAATCATAATGTATTGTTGAGGCCAGTGTCCTCCAGTTTTGTAGGTATGCAGTCATTACAGTACTTGCAGATAGTTTAAAGTGTTTCGATCAGGATTCTCGGTATTCATGTGGCCTTTATGGCTTCCTATCAACATCACACTACTAATACAAAAGAAAGTGAGTCACATAGTTGTAAGCAGCCACAACTCTGCTACACTACATGGCATGTCATTTGCGACGTGTGCTACGTGAACTGCTGTGGCTCATCACTTTGGGATCTGCTGGTTCTCAGTAACTTGAAATCCAATGGAGACACTATCAGAATTGTACATGACATAATTTCTCTATCTCCTAACTGTGACAATCTGTAATTTTATAATGGTCTGTTATTCCTTTCCCCTTTCATGAGGGGTGTTCATTCCAGCAAACTAAGCTGTACCATTATTTCGGTCACTGGCAGTGTCCTTACACCAGCCTCCAAACACCAATGTTGCCTTGCTTTTTGTGGGCACCTTTGTCCTTCTCTGTGACAGTGGCTGTATATGGCAGCTGTAATGAATTCAGACAATTAAAATTAAAATATTTTGTGGTTCTTCACTTGGATCATTATGCAGTTTTCATCAATCTCACTTTTATAAAATTCCACATGTATGTACATGCCACAGCACCTGATTCCTTATCTCCATCACTATTTTAATTTAGCAACTTCTTGACATTAAAATGAGCATGTGCAGTGAGAAGACAACCACTGCCACATATCAAGATGTTTGATTTACACTCAAATTCTGTTGATGTAAAGTTATTCAGCTTCTTAATATTTTTACAGATGCCGCAGAAGTTGAGGATGGAGGAGCTGTTGGCAGGTGAGATATTTGCTTTCTTCAGTAGCTTAATTACACATTAAAGTTACGACTTTAATATTTTATTATGTGGTACTTTATTTTTCATCTTTTTCTTTGACATTAATATTCCATTGGTGGTGTGCTAAATAATTTTTGTGAAACAGTTTTTAAAAACTCTATACTATAACTTAACACTGGATGTTAATTATGTCATACATAATTCATACTGAAAATTGGCGGTGTTATTGTAACTACGAAAGATTGGTTACAAATGTGCAGTTGCATTGAAAATGTGTACTGTGGTAAATTGTGAGGGAAATGTGGTCAAAGAGGAAAAAGACAAATTTTTAAGTACCAAATTGACATTTAGAAATTTGTCATTGTAATGTTAAGCAAACATTACAAATAGGCACACTACGATAAGTAGTAATGAATTTTGCCACCTGACTGATGTGTGAAATAGCCTGACCCATCTGGGTGCCACAGTTACTCTCAATCCCCCGCCTGCCAAGAGTGTTGTTGACTACCCGGTGACAACATGCTACTGAGTACAAGGTGGCTGACTTGTTGGTGGCTTCACAACTTGTGTACTGCATTCTCGAGACCCATCTCATACTCCTCTCGCCCACTCTACTCCCATACCAGCTTCCCTAATTTGAAAATTTTGGAGTTCCCCTTAACTTAAGTTTCACAATCCTTCCCTCAGTACTAGCCTGTACCTGTACCTGTACCTGTACCTGTACCTGTACCTGTACCTCCTATGTTACACCCTCTGCCACCCCATCACCTCTATGACATTTGCATTAAATCTGTCCACCACAACTCCTCACGCAGTTGGCCTGCAGGTTTATGACAATTTATCTGGTTGGCAGAGGGACAGAACGCAACAATGTAATTCCTGGCTTAGCCTTTTACTGCTTATTTCCAGATTAACCCTTTCATGGCCAATCGAACGTCTTAGGCTGATGCATAACACTGTAGTGTTTCTTAAAAGTTAAGAAAGTCAGACTATACATACTGGAGACTTAAATCATCATAAATAATATAATTTGTTTCGCTGTTCACTTCAGTCTGTTGGGATAACTTTCTGGATCCACAACTGTAGAAATCATGTGGTTTTGTAGCAAAAAGCCATGTTCAAAGTGTATTTTCACTCCAAAGGAAGTATGTCAAGATCATTGAACAGAGAGCAGAGAAGATGAAACCTGAGGGTGCAAGATCAGATGAAAAGGGTGGGTGCAAAATGACTTCTCAACCCAGTTGTTCTATAGTGTTTGTTGCCAGTCTAGCAGAATGCTGGTGACTGTTACTGTGGAATAGCACCACTTCACACAGTCTTCCTGGATGTTTTTCTGGAACTATATCTGCAAGATGTCTGTTGTTGACAATAAATACCAACAGGAAAGTTTCACCTCATGCAAGCAACTCGTAGTACACCACATGGTCACCTACATCTAAATCTACATGATTACTCTGCAATTCACATTTAAGTGCTTGGCAAAGGGTTCATCCAACCACAATCATACTATCTCTCTACCATTCCACTCCTTAACAGCGCATGGCAAAAACGAACACCTAAACCTTTCTATTGGAGCTCTGATTTCTCTTATTTTATTTTGATGATCGTTCCTACCTATGTAGATTGGTCTCAACAAAATATTTTCGCTTTCAGAAGAGAAAGTTGGTGATTGAAAATTCATAAATAGATCTCGCCGCAATGAAAAACGTCTTTGTTTTAATGACTTCCATCCCAACTCGCATATCATATCTGCTATACTCTCTCCCCTATTACGTGATAATACAAAACGAGCTGCCCTTTTTTGCACCCTTTCGATGTCCTCCATCAATCCCACCTGGTAAGGCTCCCACACCCCGCAGCAATATTCTAACACCGGACCTCTGCACAATATCCATAACATTATCTTGTGTGGATGCTCAAATGTCTATGTGGCACTGCTGCTCTGTTTGGACTAAAGCATTCCTTTCCGTTCTTTCTCTTACATTAGCATAAAAACAAAATTTCTAGTCATCAGTAACAATACAGGTTAGAAATGGTCAGTGGTATTCACCCACTAATCAAGAACAAGCAAGAGGGTAATGTACATACGGCCAACCACTGATTTATATGGTTTGGCATGTGGTACCCGTATGATTTATTGTTGAACCTTCTCCTTTGTATTCAAATGCTGCACAGTGACGGAATGGTCATACTTCATCACATTTTCTGGTTCTTGAGTGCAATGATGTGCATCATCGTGGATTAATGCATCCAGACGATCTTCATCAAATGCTGAAGGTCTTTCTGAAAATGGAGGGTCAATAATGTCAAAACACTCATCCTTTAAATTAGAATATCTTTCCTTGCCATGCTCTGTCCCATGGCATTATCCCCATACATGGTGAAAACGTTACCATTGAAACCACATATTCATAAACTCCACTGTTCTCATTTTGCCGACTTAGCCATTTTAAATTAAAATGTAGCAGTGCTTTGTGTCAACATAATATTCATAGAATGACAATTTACCTAAAAGAATGTGTCCACATTAAGTGAGAACAAGGTAATGTACTTCGTAAAAATGGTGGAAAAGACAACTGTATCCTTTGATCCCTAGGCATATGAACTTGTCTTAGATCACATGTAATGCCCCCAACAACACAAAACACAATGATGGGAAAGGCTGACTTAAAGCATACATTGTGTGCTCACTCTTACATTATTGGTATCGGCTGCATAAGTAACAATAACACAGTGCACAGTGTTCACTTAAGATGTCTCTCTGTTTTTGCTCCCAACATTTAATGTTCTAATGATGTACCAACATCATAATGCATTGATGGTGGGTGGTTTAAATAAAAAATATGTACAAATGAAATGAGCTTCGTGACAAGGCTGAAGATATATCGGTACATAGGACACTGCATAGAACTGTATGGAACATTGTAGATGTAACTGTAGATGTGCTCCAAGGAAGTGTGTGGGGCCCTTGATATTGATGTTTCATATTAATGACATCACAGACATTCTTCTTCTTTTTGTTTTTCTGTTTGGGGTATCTAATGACCACATACTAATTTCAATGCTTCCTCCTTTGTTCTTCTTCCAGGTTTCCTTCGTCTTCACTATCTATCCTTTTTTCTTCCTCAGACCATTCTGACCCTGTCTTCCTCTTCTTCTTCCTGCCTTGGAATGCTTCCATTTGCAACACTTTCTTCTTGAAATCCTATCATTCTGCTGGGTCTTTTTCTTGTATTTCTTTCCAAATCTTTCCTAACTACTTGAATCTGTCCTGTTGTTGACATCTTGTCCCAAAGATGCTTAACAATCTGCTCATGGATTTCCTAGCAGCCTGAGTATTTTTCAAATGATTCTTAATTCTAGGACTTGAAGTTTGTGTAACTCATAATTCAACATTAAACATTCACTTGCATAGAGACATTCTGGTTTTACTACTGTGCTGTAGTGCTGTATTTTCAAATTTTTAGACACACACACCTTGTTGTAAATGTTCATGTTTATATCATATGCTTTCTCCATTTTACATACTATTTTGTCTACAGCTAATATTTTTGAAGCCATTGCCTTGAATCTTTCCTCCCAAATATTTAAATTTATAAACCCTCTTTATCAGTTCATTACCTGTTACTAGGATTTCTGGGTCATTTTTTTATGTTTGCCCTAAAACATTTTTCCTACAGAAACTTTTAAAGCTGCTTTGTTAGGTATTCCTTCTAAGAGGTTGATTTGTATTTCTGAATTTGTTATATTTTTATAAAGAATGGCATAATCATTTGCAAATACTAGACACTGAATTTCAGTATCTCTTTTTCCTGAAGTCTCCAGTCTCATTGTGACAGCTTATGTTCTTTGCCTTTTGTTTCAATTATCTTACTATTTCCTCTAAGATGCAGTTGAGGTGGCGTGGAAACATGTTGTCACCCTGCATTTCACCTGTTATTTTGAGTGCCTTAGGTGTTTCACACCAAAACTTTATTTATGCTTCAGTGTGTGGGTGTTTCACGAATAAGGTTTGCTAGTTTAGTGTAATGCCAAGTTCTTGAGTCACTTTACCCACTGTTTACCTGTCAATCAAATGCTTTTCTAAAACCTGTAAATGTTAAAACTATGTCTTAAAATTCGTATGGACTAAAAGTTGAAATTCTGTTCTGAGCCAGATTCGATCTTTCTAAATCCACTTTGATATTCTCCCAAATGGCTGTCAAGTGTTACTTCTACCTTGTTTAGTAATATTGTTAAAAATATAATACAGCCCACTGGCAACAGATACATACCTGTGCAATTATTTAGATAATGCCTATGACTTTTTTGTGCACAGGATGGATAGGAGCCACTTTCCAGTCTTCTGGAATATTTTCAGTTTCCCATATTTCTTCAGACATAATCTGAAGGTTAGTTGTCATTTCTGCTTGACACCAGTTATGGTTGAGATGATTTTATTTCTTCTCCACTGGCTTTGTTGTTTTTCAGGGTTTTTGTTTGTTTGGTTATTTGTTTGTTTGCTGTAGGTGGTAGATCTGCTTCCATGTTTTCCTCAAATATCTGGAAATTCTAGGTAACAATTCAGTTATCTACAGTTCAAAAATTGATCAAAGTACTTTCTTAGTAATTTACATGTGTGGTTATTGCTTAGACCTATTTTACCATTTTTGTCTCTGATGTAAATACATTGGAGCATGATAGCCCTTTTTGAATAAAACCATGACTGTATGTATGAGAGCATTTTTTCTGCTGTAGTACACAGTGATTCTTTTTTATCACTAATTACGATACTCGTGTCATCTGCAAATAGTAGAATTTTGGCTGGGCTGTCTGGAGCCTGTATGTCATTGATATAAACTAGAAATAACAATGGGCCCAGAATGCTGCCCTGAGAAACAACTATTTAAATTTGTTTTGGTTCAGATATGGGTTTAAAATTGTGAAGATTCTTGGATGACCTCAGCCCAACAACTTGTGACCTGTTTTGCAGATAGGATTCAAACCAATTTTTAACGGTACCCCTGATGCATATTGCTTCAAGTTTCCCTAGTAATATTACATTGTTCACAGTATTGAAGGCTTTGGCTAAATCTAGATTAATTCCAACAACCTGTTTATTTGACTCAAAATTTCTTACTATTTCTGTGCAATATGGCTGTTTCTGTACTGTGCCATGTTGACTGTTATTTATTAGTTTATGTTTTTCTAGATATTTTGTAACCCTGATTTTCATAAATTCCTCAAGTATTTTGGAGAAGTATGGGAGGAGAGATATAGGTTGGTAATTTTCTATTTTATGTCTGTCACCATTTTTGTGTAGAGGTATCACTTTAGAGATTTTATTTTATCCGGAAATATCTCTTCACTAAGGGACAAGTTTGCTATGTGCTCTATAGGTTCGACAACACGTGGAGCAATTTTTTAATTATTGATACAGGTACATCATCCAAACCAGAGGACAATTTGGATTTCAAGCATTTAATGACTTTTAGAACTTAATGCTCGTCTGATGGGATTGCCATCATGCTGGTATTTACCATTGGAGACATCACTGTTAATTGTTGCTTAAAGTAAGGGGAATATTAACAAAATAATTGTTTACATTGTTTGCCATGGCGTTTTTTCTATGGGGATATTTTCATTATTTTTAAGATGGATTTCCTGTTCTTTAGTTTGACCCAAATTTTTTTCTTTTTTTTTACCTCATCATTCTGGACTTGTTACTAGCCTGCCTTATTAATCTATCATTACTTAATAATTTTGCTTTTGATATTACTTTGCGGTAAGTCTGTTTGTATGTTCTCACATACTCAACAAACTGCTGATCATGACATGTTTTTAACTTTAAACTTAGTAATATCGTGGTTTCACTTGATGTTTTAATTCCGGATGTACTCCAGGTCCCTTTGGATCCAGATGATCTGTAACTCAAAAGCTTTTTTGGGAAGCACATTTCAAAGTATGCCATAAAAGTGGAAGCAAATGTATTGTAAGCATCTTTTGTGTTTGTTTGTGCCAAGACCTCTGGCCAAACTGCATTTTTAACATTATTTTTGAACTGATTACAATTTTCAGTAGAGAAAAATCGTTTGTACTCCTTTTTATTTTCCCCTCCTTGGGAGTTGCAGTGAGATTAAAGGTTAGTGCATTATGATCTGATAATCCTATATTCACATTTGTAACTGCAACTTCATGTGTGACCACATTTGAGAAGATGTTATTTATTAGGCTTTCACTGGAATCTGTTGTTCTAGTGGGAGCTGATACGTGGGGAAACAAGTTGAAGCTTTTAGTATGTCTAAAAACTTGTATTTTACTGAACTCTGGACCAATAGATTAATATTAAAGTCACCACAAAGAATTATGGCAGAGTTCTCATTTGAGAAAAATGTCTAGCATTTCTTCCAAATTCTTAAGAGAGACTTCAGTATCTCCAGATGGTGATCTGCAAATTGCTGCAACAATTACTTTCTTTTCTATGATTAATGGTTTAGCCTCATATCTTAACTTAAATTTAAGCTTGGGATTTAGATAAATGCATACACCACCACCTTTGACATTTTGCCTATAGTACTGACTGGCAAGTTTATAATATGTGTGACCAAAAGGACTTAAACTATATCTGTACATTGTATAAGGCTCAGTCACAACTTCTGTGCATGTCTATGACAGGTGGGGTGGGCAGCCTATCAAGTTAGGCTGTGGTCTCCTGATCTCACATTTTGTGCTCGCTTACTCAGTTGTGCAGGACTCTGACACTTGTCTCACTCCTCTGTCAACACAGCTTCCCTTTCATGTCGTTTGTCCCCTAACACTGCAGTCAGGTGTCATGTGGTGTAATTATTTAATACAATGATGTATTATATTCTGTACCTTATCTTCTATACTTCTTCTCAAACTCTGTTATAATTACTTTAAAATTCAAAATTGATGCCTTTGACGCATCACATTTATATAAATAACTTACTATGTCACTTTTGACTTAACAAATTATTTATTCCCTTCATCATCACACTCATGAACTACACTAAAAGATCACCTTCATTCAGTATAAAAGAGACACTCGCAATAATTTTGAAGGTTCCTCTTCTGTGTCTCACAACATACATCAGTTGTTGAAATAACTCCTTCGGCAGCCTATTGCTTTACAGGACAGTGTGGTGACCCCACAGAATACTTATTTTAACACATGTAGTTTGGCACCCAAAGCTGCTGCGATAGCTGTACAGTGCTGAAGGTGCATATTGTCCCCTGATGTAAGTCACCACACACAAAATAGAAATAACACTAATGAACAATATCTGTACATTTATGTTTGACATGTTGTTTTCTATTGCTCTTTTCATAATGTGTACACAAAACTTCTTTCAAAATGGCATTCATTGATAAGAAGTCATTGATATGTGCATCTCTCCTCTGGAGTGGTACATACAAGCACAGTCTGTGAACATGGTGCCCAGTGAACACAGTCCAAAGTTTTTTAAATTTTTTTTCCTATATGCCATGAATGTGGATTTCTTTTTGTAACTATGGCTTCTGAGATTGGTTATAGCCTCAGTACATCATTGTCCATGATAAAATACGCAAATTTACCCTCAATCGCAGCCATAATTTAAGAGCATGTCACTAAAGTGAACATAAAGTACTTGAAAGATGTTTTCTCTCTGTGTGTACAATAGTATCCAGTGCAGAACAACAGCGGCTACGGTCACCAGAGGCTGGACCCAGTACTGCAGGTGCAGCGAAGTCACCTGGTGAGTAAGAGTAAGAGCCCACTGTGGCAGGCTTACATTCCTGCTCTGTACACTAGAGAATCAAATGTATCTGGACACCTATTAGTGGACATTAAGATTTTGTGTTCTCCTTTGAGGACTTGAACTCTTCTGGGGACACTTTGACATTTCGAAATCTCTGTGGGTGGATGCCATCCCATTCTTCCTAGATAGCTGATACCAGACAAGGTAGAAATATTGGACACAGGGTATGGAGTGAAAATGCCATTTATAACTAATCCCTAAGACGATCCATTGCTTTCAGGTTGGAACATCGGCAGGCAAGCCTTCTTCAGGAATGCCACTGGTTATAAGCCTTTGCCTAACAATGCTGATCCATGAGAGGTACAAGTGTTGAGCTGATCAAATCGGTCGTTGTCTGTGAATTGTTCCTCTGCTGTGTATTGTACACAATACTGTCAAATATGTACTTACCCTTCTGCATTTATCATATCCTGAAGTACAATAAGGGGAGAACAAGTTAAAGAGGAGAAATTGCATATTGTTACACTGCCTGCTCTGCACTGCATTGTTGGCAGTAGAGTTAATGGCGGATAATGTTCACTGAGTAGTCACTCTATTCAAATTCTTCCGTCAGATACCCACGGAGTATAGCACTGTTTGTCACTCCAAATCTCGTTTCCACTCATCCACTCAACAGCAGTCATGGGTTTTTATGCTACAGTCAGTGTGACTTTATGTTGAACAGAAATGTTGTTTCCAGAAGCTGCTCAGCCACTGTAACCAGTTTTTCTAACTCCCTGTACACAGCCATTTCCTTAGCGGGCTCCTAGCTGCACTTCAAAACTGAAGAGTGACTGCAGCAGCTAACTGCAAGCTGGTTTTTACTATTTCCTACCACAATGATAGAAGCACTTGTCCATCAGCATACTGTGTGTGCCTGGACTTCATGTAGCATTGGTTGTTCCTTCACATTTTCACTTAACTGTCACATCGCTGACAGCTGACTTGGGCAAGTTTGGAAGGGCTGAAATTCATCCCTGTGTTAATTATTCAGGTGTAATGCAAAGAAAAGTCCATGTTCAGTGTACTCAGATCCCTGACTGATGAATTCTGCTTACAAAACAGTATTACCTGCCACTTCCTATAATATGTATGATGGCAGTATCTGTTGCCGAAAGAACAATTGCCATGGATAACCATGCAGCTTTGCTAGAAATGAAATGATGATTAAATGGATGGAGCGTCTGCCATGTAAGCAGGAGATCCCGGGTTTGAGTCCCGGTCGGGCCACACATTTTCAACATTTCCCCAATGAAGTACATCACCGCCTGTTTGCAGCTAGGGTGTCCATTTAATTATCATTTCACTTCCTATAATAGTTGCTCCACCTCTCATTGAATTAAAATGCTCAGTTGCCCGTTACATAAGGGTGCCCAGGTATTTTGATTGGATAGTGGGTTTATAGTTCTTATCTATGTGATTTCTGCAACCCCTTAGTCAGTCCACCATACACAATTTAATTAGAATCCAGAAATCACAATATATTTTATTATATTTATGTTTTTGAATATTGAGGACTTTGATTTGGGGCGAGTATTTACTGACTTACAGAAATACAAAGTTTACCTATATAGCTGTGGAAATATGTGTGCTGAGAATTACAGGGAGGGAAAAGGAAACAGAAAAATGGACAGGGAACAGGCAGGAGTAGGAGACGTAGTGGGGAGGTAGTGGAGATGAGTGACAAATGTAGTGATGGAGTGAGTGACAGATAGGATAAGACAATTACATGCTCCTATCCTAGAGAGGTGAGTGGGGGGAACATTGAGGTGACAGTCTGGTGAGAGGCATTGAGTGGATATCAGGCTACATGGACTACAAGCTGCAATGCCTGTAGCTTGAGACCAGAATACCAGGAGAAGCCAGGGAAGAGGCTTAATCAAACAGTGGTACTCCAATGAATGAATGAATGAATGATGTGAGTAGAAGAAACAGAGGATGATTTGTATTTCAAAACTGAACCTTTTTGTACAACCTATTATGGTAGTAACTTAAATGGAAATATTTGGGTGTGAATCTAGTTTATAAATGGTCATAGCTGATGCGTTCAGTACTACCATAAGTTATTTGATACTAACATTTTCAGGGGCTCCCTTAACCTTTCTGTGGTCAATCAGACATAAAGGTCCTGCCAAAATGTTTGTTTCAGAATCTGCATAACCATAGGAATGTCCCATTTCATTGTGTACTGTGATCTGTTGTTCAGTTTATGTACAATTAGAACCCAGAAGCTGACAGGTGATGCTAGAATGTGTTTTTTTCTTTGTTGGTACAGAAGTGAGTACAGTATGTTTTGTAGAAGGAGCTTCCTATCTTTGGCTTAATTGTGGATGGCAAAGACAGTGTAGATATTATTTATCTTTGTTACATTATTTGCTAGGTATATACTATTTGACATGTATTTTCACTGATAACCCATTCTTGAAGAAAACTGATGTCTGTGTCTTGTAACTAAAATTAATGCATGTCTTTATTAATGAAAATCATATCAAAATCGTGACTGTAGTTGGAAATCTACCACCACAAATGTACAGATACTGTTCTCTTGATGTACTGTTTTTCTTCTTTCTCATGAGATAGTGTACTGGAGACATTTGTTTTCTTTTCCTTATTTTGTCTTGAATGTCTCAATAGTTTCTTGGAATTAATTGTTTACAATTATTTATGGAGCTGTCTTTTGAATTACGGGGAGGGTGGTTATGAAGAATACAGTCAGCAGAAATAAGGTTTCTATGATCTACTTTATAACATATGAAAGCTGATCACCTCTGAAATGAAGGTGCTGGGAGTGTATAGTAGAGTGAAAACAACTGAAGCATGTGGGATGAATGTGTCAATGCTTTTGGAGAGAATGGCTGATAATACAGTATCACTTCCTCTTCACTAGATTTGTCTCTGGTGCCAGTACCTTTGTTCATAAAATATTTCCCATCAAGACTTTCACTACAGTTTGATCCCAGACCAATCTGTTCATCTTTCTGCCTCACCTCTCTACAGGGAGTCCAGCAGGGAGCTGCCTTGCCCCATCTGCCACCCACACTCGTGGTCATATGTCCCACCTAATGTGGATGATCCATGCACAAGGAGAGAGATGTGCTCAGGTAGCCATGAACATTAGAGCTTCATTGCAACACAGAAGGCACATGATAATGTTGGGCAAGTGAAACAGCTTCCAAGTGCAAGCAACATAAAAATACTCCTGATATGCTGTAAGGTTGTCACTAATATGAGCTAAGCTGAGCACTGCAAGCTGCACTGATGATGTCCTAGATTCCAATGTTGCTGTGCTCAGAGGAAAAGTCTTGACTGTAACAGCAGCCAAAAGTATGAACTGTCATCCCCATGGAGGAGATGGCAGTGTCAACCATGAGGCACACACCTGGAAGAAAAATACAGAAATTGGGCCAAGACATCAGTAAGGAGGTATGATGATGTGGAATGGTGCAGGCAGAAAGATACCAGGATGAAAGAAAGAAGTGCCACAAGGCATTTGAACACGGAGCAAAACCATTCAAACACTATGCAGAAGCACTTGAACACAGAGATGAAGGCTACCTAATGGATGACAAGACACTGGTAAAAAGCTTCCAGAGACACAAAAGGAATTATAAAAGCACTAGAAGAGAGATGTTCCTGAGTGGACAAGAGGAAGAGTGTTTCATTGTGGCACAGATGGTACATGCCAACATGAAGCAAATGAAACAACTTTCTGATGAAGGCAAGGAAGAGAATGCCCTGATGCATGAAAAGATTGCCACTAATATGAAAACTATTCTTGAAGCTTCCAGTTGAGCACTCTGTCTGTAACAACTGACAAACACTGCTGTAGGTAGCACTGGCAATGCCAATATTGTGGGCCGCATTCTTATTAATATAGTCATGCATTCCAAAGTAGATAGTTGATGTCGAGTCTGGAACTTGGGTTGGCTAGTGAGCCACTGCACATTCCCCTACAAAGGCTATGTAGTGGAGAAATACTGTTAAGTTGTCCAGTGTCGCATGGCTCCAGGGTGGAAACCGTGCAGTGGCTGTCATTGGCAAGATCCGCTGCACTGAGGGTGAGTTTCAGTTTCAAGCCTGTTCAGATGCCAGCAACTGACATACCTCTGTTCTGTGGCATAAGGCAGAATTGTAAAACACCAGCCAGATGCTACTCCACCCACTTCCACCTCATTCCTATTATGTCTCCTAATCCATCCTGTTCCCATACGCATCAGATTTTCTTTCTGTCTCACCTCTACAAAAAATCCACCTGAGAAATAATCTGCCTCACCTGCCACTCATTCTCCTCACTACTTGTACCCATCTGTAAGTAAAGAAAGGAGTGTTACATTGAATGTGTTTGATGTGGCATTATTACTGCACAAACAGCAAAAATGTGGTAAGTGATAAACATTTTTGCTATTACTTTCTGTGGGGTATCTGTGAGAGAAATTCATGATAATTTAAAATTATGGTGAAGTTTTCTGCAAAACACTAAGTGCTCTCATTGCCAAATACTGGATGAATATAATGTCGGTACATGAATGCAAGTAGTGAAGGTGCATAAACAAGCTTACACACAGTTCCTAAATGTTAAACGTGACACTGTGTTAACTGTGTAACATAAGATTGTATGTTTTATTAAGCAGATTTTAAAATTTGATCAATAATTATGTGAAATGATGACAATAAACATTTATTTGTCCCTGCCAGTCTTCAGATAGCAAGCGTGCAACCGGAATAAAGTTCTGGCTTTCTGGAACTCGGTAATATTGATGGTTGTTTATAATTGAGTAGATTAGATGCTCAATTATACACTGATCCGTACTTTTTCTAAAAGATAGAAACAATTGATTCTGTTCTTTATCAGGTCATGTTGAAACACACTTAGTTTATCACTAGTTTGTTTTACTTGTGCAGATAAAGTATTTTTTTATATTAACACGCAAATTCTTTTTTTGTCAATCAGGCCCTGCTGAGGAGGAAGGCACGCGCCCCATCGCTCAGGTGAGTGAAAGTAGTGGATGCACGTATGAGACTGGCAGAGCAAGTGTGATTTTCACCAGTAGCATATAAAGTTTGGTTCTGTGGCATGTAATGAACCCCACACTGCTTCCTGTCCTCCTCCCAGGGTGAGGACATATTTCATCAGCTCAGGGCTTTGAACCGTTAAAATACTTCCTCCTATTCTGAGCTACTCTGCACACTACCAACTTGCTTAATCAAATAAACTCCTTTATTAATATCCTATTCATCTCCATTTCAGTCTCATTGCATCTCCCATGGCAGTCTGTTTCCTGACATCACAAACTTTGCAACTTCTTTAGCACTGTTAACTGAAATGCTATCTCAAGTCTAAATTACCTGCTAAATGAACCAAAAAATATCTGAAAGACCACTCATATACTGGCTCTTAATTTAAAACAAGTAACTCTCTTTAATTATTAATGTCAAGTCATGTGTCATTGGTTAGTGTACAGAATCTTACTGACAGCTCGACTTCATCTTCGTTCTCCTGATGTAATGGCAGTTGTCATGATGCTGACAGTTCTAGGGGGAAGGCACATTGCTGAACAAGAATGAGACAGCAAGGAATAAACCCATGGACTGGTTGTTTGTGTTGCCATCATCATTTGTGAAAGTGGCATGGCTGGACCATGTAAAATTTGGGGATTCGTGTGGATGCTGATAACCACGCCATTGAGTGCCCCCTAACCAGGTATCATCATCATCATGATAGAATAAAACACTGAAATCATCATGAACTGTGAAGAACGATAAACTAATTATCGTTATCCCACCCTGCAGATATGCTGCATCAATTTCCACTAGATTTTGTGTGTTGTGGTTGGCAGGTGTTACTAGAGGAGGCCAAAATGCATGCGTTTTAACTCACGCAGGCTGGCGTGAGGTCTGGAACAGGACAAGGAAATTCGAATTTAGAAAAACTGACTTAGCTGGTGGAATACTTAACTTTAATCCATTAATGATGAACGTCTGTCTTGATGGTACATGATTCACAATATCAATAGTAACTGATATGGGCCCCTTGCTAGGTTGTAGCAAATGAGGTAGCTGAAGGCTATGCTAAACTATCGTCTCGGCAAATGAGAGCGTATTTTGTCAGTGAACCATCACTACAAAGACGGTTGTACAGCTGGGGCGAGTGCTAGGAAGTCTCTCTAGACCTGCCGTGTGGTGGCGCTCGGTCTGCAATCACTGATAGTGGCGACACGCGGGTCCGACGTATACTACCGGACCGCGGCCGATTTAAAGGCTACCACCTAGCAAGTGTGGTGTCTGGCGGTGACACCACATTAT
This sequence comes from Schistocerca americana, assembly GCF_021461395.2. NCBI lineage: Eukaryota > Metazoa > Arthropoda > Insecta > Orthoptera > Acrididae > Schistocerca > Schistocerca americana. The sequence goes on from NC_060119.1 coordinate 39,140,993, forward strand.
GCACAACAGAGAAGGGTATAAAAGTTTAAAGCCATCATTTGAATTAAAAAAAAATAATAATCACTTTGTGGTGGTGACCATTGTTCATCGGTACTGTAGACATTGTGAGATGTACACCTTTACCAAAGCGATGTGTTACACCATAGTTGATACTCATTAAACATGACAATAAATATTCCTTAAAATTGACACTTATCACTTACTGTTGTCTAAAATGCTTACTGATTGCAGTTGGGAACTGAGATTTCTCCATTTTTGAGCAAATATCACAAACACAAATGACAGGTACTCGCAATTGCAAACACATTTCAAAGTACCTTTCTAGAATGATATCAGACTCATTCTCCTTCATACATTCATGGCCTATCCAACTTCCTAAACTCTTCTGAAAATACTTTCCTGCTTGTGAAATAACTACCAAGTAAACTACTTTGAGAGGTATACTTGTCATAGTGTTTGTTATGTTTGACAAGTGTTGATTAGTAATTCAATAAAACTACCTTAGTGTACTTAAGCACGTGCATCACAAATTGTGCAGTGTGATTTCAAAGTAACTGTTTAGTTACTTTTGTCATTAGGGATTTGCTTTCAGTAACATTAATATAGGTCTCTGGTATATTAAACAGAATTGAATGATCATTCTTGTGATCTTTCAGATCTTGCATTGACTTACTTGCCAGCTCCCATGACCATGGCAAACAGTCCTTTATCCAGTAAGTGGTTTCTTTTTCATACATCTTGTTGTTTAGGACCAATATGTGGCACAAATCATAAAGGTCAGGAATGTGTCAGATAAAATAAAATGTTTAAGAAACCAAAAAAGAGGAGCCATAAGTTTATGTAAATGCAGTCAAGAATGTAACACAGGAATGGCCGCTGAGGTGCCACCTCTCCATCTCTTTCCTCCTCCTCCTTCTTCCTAATCATGACATTATTCCAATGGAATATTAGTGGCCTTCAATCCAAAAAGATGACTTGCAGCTGCTCTTGGAATCGCAGCCTCTGCTAGTTCTCTGCCTGCAGGAAACAAAATTGCATCCTCCTGACTGATTTGAGCTTTTGTATTTCTTCCCAGTCTGCTTTGACTCCCTCTCTCCAAAGATGGCATTCCATATCGTAGGAGGAGAGAGGGGAGTCATGCTGCTCATATGGAAGGACGTTCAAAGTCAACATTTCTCCCTGACTACCCAGCTTGAAGCTATTCCTGTCCGTGTTTTACATTCCTCTCCTGAACTTTTCCATATGTACTGTTTACATCCCTCAGTCATTCCGTGTCATGGACACTCTTCATCCAGCTTACTGGCCAACTCCCTCACCCCTTTCTGCTGCTCGTTGACTGTAATGCACACCATTCTCTTTGGAAATCTCCCAGAACCTGACAGAGAGGTGCCCTCTAGGCTGAACTTCTGTCACCTTAACCTAATTTGCCTTATCGTGGGAGTACCCATCTTCCTTTTAACTACATGCACTCCTACCCATATCTGGAAATCTCCTGCACTGCCCAATTTGCCCATCATCTCATCACTGTCTCTAGTACGTACTCGAGCAACCATTTACCATTTGCTATCCATTTTCTGACTCCTACCCCACATATATGCACACCCAAATGGCAACTTTCTAGGGATGACTAGAGATTTACTGTTCCCTGGCACCCTTTGAGTAACATAATATCTCCAGTTGTGATGGCCAGGTAGAGTATCTTACAAATGCCATCATTACCACCACACAATATTCCATTCTCGCCCTTCATCTTTACTGTGCCATGTCCCAGTGCCTTGATTGACTGAGCTGTGTTGTGACTCAACTCACATGCAGAGATGTGTTCTCCATGTTTTTAACCATCATTCTATGATGGCAAACTGCATTCATTATGAACAGTTGCATGCACAGTGTCGTTGCACCCTTCAGGATAGCAAAAATCTAGCTAGATTTCCTTAACTAGTTCTTCTAACAGTTCCACTACCTCATCTGTTGTATGGGCCCTGCAGGACCAAGATCCATTGGGCTGCTATTCTGCGGAGATTTCAAGCTCCACCCACTATCATTCTGCCTTCCTCCACCAGAAACAAGTGGAGGAGGCTTGGGTAGTACCCTTATTTTGACAGATTAGCGAGTGCTACAAGCTGCCTTTAGTATGAGGGGGCGAGAACTTGCTCTCACTTCCTATCGATCCTCCAACACAGTGCTGGACGATGTTTGCATTCAGATGTTCCTAAACCTTTCTTTTGTGGGCAAGCACTTGCTCTTTCTTATGTACAACTGCATCTGGGCAGAGGGCGCCGTTTGCCAGATGCCAGCATAAAGACACTGTCATTCCCATACCCATACCCAAGCCCAGTACGGAAAAATACCTTCCTTCTAGTTACTGCCCCATTTCTCCCACAAGCTGTGTTTGCAAACTGATGAAACATGTAATTCATGCCTGGCTGGTATAGTGACTAGAGTGTGGCAATTCACTGACCACTGTACTGTGCGGATTTTGATCAGGCCGTCCTGCAGCTGACCATCTCATCACTTTGTCAACGTGTGTCGCGAATGGTTTTCTGTGGATATATCAGACACTGCCAGTGTTTTTAAATTTGCAGAATGCCTGAAACACCTTCTGAAGGATGGGTATTCTTGATCTCTCTACATGTGGCACTTCTGAGGCCACATGCCCCATGTCCTTCAGGTATTTTTAAAGTATTGATTTTTCAAGGAATGTTGGTACTGCCTTGTCAGACACCTTTACCAGGAAGTTGGTGTGCCTCAGGGTACTGTTTTGAGTGTGACCCTCTTTGCTATTGCCTTTAACCTTATTATGTCCTGTCTCCTGCAGGTCATCTCCAGCAATCTACTGTTGCTCACTTCTACCCTGTTACCCTCCCACACCTTGTCCCAGCCTCCTCCTTACCCCCACGTGATTGCCTGTTTAATCATGTGCAACTGCTCGCAGCCTGGCTTCAGCTGCCAGAGAGTGTGATCACGTGTGTGAGAGTTGCATTTGCGTGAGTATGTGAGTGTATGTTATCTATATATAACAGAGGCCTTGTTCACTGAGAGCTCACTTTCTTACAGTTTTTTTTCTTTTTTTTTTTTGTCGTGCCTGTGTGCTTTCCATGGTATTGTTAAATTCATTTCTGAAGAATTGTGATGGCTCGAGGCATTGAGGTGCTGAGGTAGGGGTCAGTGTACACTCATCAGCAAACAAACAATTGTGCCATATTAGACAAAAGCCTGGAAAGATCAGACCATTTGGCAATAGTGCCATAAAAACCAGACCAGGGATTGATCTCGGGGAGATGAGTGTCATTGGTGTGGTAAATGTGAGGTGTCTGATACTAACTCAGTATTCATGCTAGTGATCGCTTACTTAACTGCATAGGTTATGGACCTGACTCTCGGAAGGTTCAAATCACTGACATAAGCACACTCTTAGCCTTAGTATATTTATTGGCATTCAGATTCTAAGTGCTCACTGTCTACCATTCAAGCAACTAAGAATGGAAGACCAGTTTTACCAACAAGTTTTTTGTTTTCCACTGCCACTCATATTCTTCATTTTGCAGCTTGAAAATATATCTCTGCATGATTTAGAATGAAGGTTATGGCCTCAAAATTACCTGCTCTTCCCAAATCCATTCTCCATGGTGAAATGATAGAAGCATTGCACGGTAACTTGAAGGTGCAGAGTTCAAAGCTACACATTTCCATTTTTTAATTGTTTTTGCAAATTCACTAGAAAGAGAGACAGATTTTTTTGACATTTATGCAAATAATGGAATTGTGTGTCTGAGTAATGAAATAGCTGCTCTTGTTGTGTATGGGCTTCACTCTGTTTCAGATACATTTATTAAACTACCTGTAGCTAAAGTCATGAAAGTTATAATGTTTTATGATAGAGAAAATAACCAACAACAAAAGCAACATTTGAGGAGCTCTTCTCAAAAGACAGAATGAAACATGATACCTTTAACAGTTCATGATAAGAAATATTACACACTACTACAACCACACTTAATACTTACCATCCTTAAATGTTTAAAGCAGTGGTTAAAATTTCCCAGAGTACTTTGACAAAGTGTGAACAAATAATGATGTACTTTTGCACCTACATACAGCCATTAAAGCTCTAATGAATGGGCAGGCAGCATTATCAAATTAGTTATCAACATTACTGGGTCAGCTACTTGTCAGAGAATATTAACTATAATCTATTAGATCTATTATGAACTACCAGAAAAAAGAATGCCAACAATTAAGCTTCCAGATGCATTTGAACTTGGATGCTGGCATCTTAAGTACTCACTTATGTGCCTTTACTGATGTAGATGTAGAATGGGTGCCAAGTTTGATATAATTATTTGAACACAAACCAGACCTCATGGCAAAGAATAGAAACAGTAAAACTAATGATTCACAGTATCATCCAGTTGCAGGCCTAGGTAAGCAAAGTGTTGCAACAAAACATTTGATCATATTCCATCAGATCTCATCTGTCACATGTGCCAAACTATAACTTCACTTTCCATTACAGTGCTTGTGTATAGTCCAGCACAATATCAACATTGTGAAGTGCGCTTCCACAAACATTTTTACAGCAAAAAGAGATCAAATTTCTTCACGGGGTTTACAATACTATTCAGGTTTTCATCACACAATGTTATTCTTGTATGGGAGTCCTAGTGTACTGCATATCGTGCTTGAAAACGGGAACAGGGAGAAGGGGAAGATAAGGAAGATGATGGCGAGGTGAGTTGCAGTCTTGTGTTAGACCATCATAGCAACAATAGTTGCGGGCACAGATCAGTGGAAGATGTCATGGAAGGCCTTAGAACATCACTGAGACCCTAATTACAAGTAACAGACATAAGAAATAAATGAATACACCTTTGGTTGTCGTTACTCATGCCCTGGCTCCAACTCAAACCATTAATGTTTGCTTGACTGTGATATTCCTCTGGTGCTGCTTGTGAGTGGATGACTGTAACTGAGGTATTGTCAGAGGTGTTAGTCATCAGAAATGGCATATTAGTCCAATGCTGATTTCTCTCTTGTCATGCTGATAAATGGCAAAAATGTTTAAGGAAATTTGGTTCAAATATGTGGCCTGTCCTCAGTGTAAGCTGTGCAAGGTTAAGCAAACGTCTGCAGTATGCAGATGATTTGGCTTTCCATCCATGCTTGTCACATATCTGGCAGAGTCGTGAATTTCTATGTATCCTGTGTTGACATGACAAATATTGAGGGGTAGTAACGTGCATTTTTAAAGCTATACAAATTCACCCCAAGGGTGACTATGGGAGTGGAAGTTGCCTGAGTATTGGGAACTTTGGATAAAATATCAACCTGTGTGATTGATGAATCTTTGGAATGTCAGAAGTCTACCCCTACTGTAAACAGAATTTTAAAAAATTTTGTTGAAGGAGGCACTATCAGCAGAATGCCTGGCTCAAGATACTGAGCACACAGCAGGATAACACATAGCTTGCCTGTAAGAGCCAACTAATCCCTCCCCTAGATACGAAGCAGTTGTAGTGAGTGACCAACTTCCCAGTTCCAATGATGCAGTTAGTTGAGGGCCAAGGAAAGCTGTACTGCACGCACTATGATCCACTATAAAACAGGAACTCAGTGAGGAAATGTTACACTGGCTGGCAGCCACAGAGCTACATCTGAATGCAATGTGAAAAAATGTATTTTTTCACAGATAAGTTGTCTTACCAAGACCAAACAGTAGTTTAGCAGCCGTGAGGGTCCAGACATAATGGCAAATAAGTGGTGACAACAGGTAGTACTAGCCGATTGTCAGTTTCCCGGGGGCGTCGGTTTCCCCCGCCGGGGGCGTCGGTTTCCCCCGCCGGGGGCGTCGGTTTCCCCCGCCGGGGGCGTCGGTTTCCCCCGCCGGGGGCGTCGGTTTCCCCCGCCGGGGGCGTCGGTTTCCCCCGCCGGGGGCGTCGGTTTCCCCCGCCGGGGGCGTCGGTTTCCCCCGCCGGGGGCGTCGGTTTCCCCCGCCGGGGGCGTCGGTTTCCCCCGCCGGGGGCGTCGGTTTCCCCCGCCGGGGGCGTCGGTTTCCCCCGCCGGGGGCGTCGGTTTCCCCCGCCTCAGTAGCAGTCCGTATGCCCACATTTTTAAGAAAGTGGTGCTGCATTTAGTGTGAATGCTATATTGTGGAGGGGAATTCATGCTACAGGAGTAATATTCACTTGTGTATAGGTCTGCTCATTCAACTGCAGCTGTCCAAGATAGACATTAATGTAATGGACTGGCTGTGAGAGACTGCTCACTTGAACACAATGGAAATTATGTGTGTGTAAGTAGCACGAACACACAGAGAACTGGCTGTGAAACACACCATTTATAGCTGATGCTCTTTTGGACTGGTTTTTTTGAAGCCTCGGTGGGGTTGTTTCTTCTGACAAATGGGTCCAATGCCTCACAGATTCAGTGCCAGGGTGCATGACTGAAGTCAGAAATAGAGGCATTCTGGATAAAATGTTATGGACTGAGAACATTTTACATTCTTTCCTTGTTCTTCTGTGCAGTGTTCTGCCAGTGAGAGCCAGCACCAAATCTCTTGGTGACGGAAAAATATCAAAGATGAGAGAAGGAAATTTGAGCTAGTTCTAGTTGGCATTATCCTTGTACCTGAAATAAATTTATTTTAATTTAATATTTTGAGTATTACATTCTCTTTACTTGCTCTCTGCCTACATACATGAAATGAATAAACCAAGAGTGCCCCTTTTTAGGGCTATTTTTTGTTATGTCAAATTCATTTCTCTCCCACTCTATTGCCACCCATCAGCCTCGGCCAAAAATGTGCAAAATACACCTCTCTCTCTCTCTCTCTCTCTCTCTCTCTCTCTCTCTCTCTCTCTCTCTCTCTCTCTCACACAGGCACACACACGCGCACACACACACACACACACACACACACACACACACACACACACACACACACACACACACACACACACACACACACAGGCAAATTACAAATTGGAAAGTCTCTCATGACCAAATAAGAAAACAGGGCAGTAGGATAATTTGTAGTTTCTAAATGGTGTTTGTATATAGAAATTGGTCTGTATGCTGCATTTATTTGATGGAGTACATGTGTTTCCTCATGCTGTATGTAGAATAAGAAACAATATGACATTTAATTTCTGTTGGACAAAACGTGTTTATTTCTTGTCTGAATCCTGGGCTACAGCAATGAACTTTGTCCACAGATTGTTCTTCCTTCATGTAATGGAGGAAAAATGCAACTGTGGACACTGCATCATGTAATTTCCCCATGCATCCTCCACAGCCTGACTAAACACAGCTTTGTTAGAGGCCATCTGATCTCGACTGTCGGTCATTTGTCCCAATCAGTGCTACCTAACAATAGCAAGACCGTGCACTCAATTTGCTTACTAAATCACAATCTGTCTTACATCACTGCACCCTTCAGTAAGAGTGATAGATTTGGTGAGTGGGAAGTAACTATACTGCCACTCATCTCAGACATTTCATACTTGCAGAACTGCAGTGCGAAAGGTGGGAGGTAGGGTGGGTGGGAGGGAGGTAGGAGGGAAGTCAGTATGGAACTGATGTAGCAGAAAATCAGTTTGTAAAGTAAACACCACTTGGTGTTAGGCTCATACTCACCCAGTTTATGGACTGCAGTTGTTCTTGTTGTTGTTATTGTCAGTCCGAATGGGGTTTGATGCAGTTCTCCACTCTGGTCTACCTTGTGCAAGCATCCTTGGCTCTCTGTAACCATTATTAAATTCATTATCATGTGTTTAAATCTGGTAGGAGGCATACAGTAATGATTGTAACACAGTACCACGTGGAATGACTTCAGTGCAGTCACCACCAGCAACTTCTGTGCAAATGCCTGTCAGAGAATTCTGTACTGCCTTCACAGAGTGAATAAAAGTACTTCTTTCTCATGAGGTACTGCAGTGCTGGAAGTTAAGCCACATCCTGTTAGCAACTGACACAAGCTGAGTGGACCAAAATCCATTTAGTTCACTTTCAGAGGACTAATTCCAGACCACTGCTGTAGCCCCTCAATGAGCTATGGACATTTGTGGCCGTGTTTAGTCAGATGTTTTTACCTATTTTTCCACTTTTTGTTTCCATTTTAATTTCTTGTATTTCCTTTGTTTTGACTGCCATTGGGACCCTAGTTGTTGGGCTGCCCCAGTCCAATTATGCTCTTACTCAAGTCACTACTCGACAAAAAATTCTTATTTGCAGTTTCCTCTTTATTGGATGTGTTCACATTAGTCACATTGTGTTGCTGCTGTCATAATATCAGCTTCCATCCCTGTTAGCCATGACCACAGAGATATGCATGGCCAAAATACAAAGTTGCTTCAAAATTGTCCACAGCAACTGCTCTAACAGCTTCCCAATTAAATGTTCGAGTATACCAAAATGGGATAATGATGCATTGCCTGTAGTTCTGTCAAACTGTGCTCTTACAGATTACTTTAAAGACTTCAGTTTTGAAATTTCCTTTCCCCTCCAAGTGATGTAGGACTTGCCTTATGCATGTCAAGGAATCCAAATTTACACTGCAGTTGGATTTTGTGTAAATGTTACATTAGTTTCTTGTAAAAGTTGTAACAGCAGTCCCTGACAGGAATGCCTGATGTTAAGTCATCAGTACTGAGTACCACACTTGTTGATGATAGTTTTGTTGGTTAAGCTGTGTATCCAAATTGGCATATAGTTCCTTTAGTTGCTGGATATAAAATTTTCCAATTGTTTAAACTCCCACACCTTTATGCTGGTTCTTCATGCTGTCATTGTTGCTCTCTGCAGTGTTGCTATGAACATGTGCTAGGCTGTTACAGTATTTGTGATTTATGATGCCATATATCATTGCTACCAATGTCACATAGTACACTTCAAGACACCTACACTATCTTTTTTGTAAATTAGATATACTTTTCTGCATATCACCTTAACACTGTCCACAGTATGAAGTGGCTTCCACTAGTCATTCACTATGAAACACACAAGTCTCACTTGTTCTGTGTGTACAGGTACAAATCAGTGAGGCTGATACACTGATGCCAGTTGCCACCGATGCATTTTTACAGGAGAATGCCATCAATAGCGATTTGGATGCCTACAGTGCTATATTTCAATCACATTGCAGTCTGCTGTAGCAGTGTGAACAACAAGAGCTATTCAGTGTAGTTTGGGGGCTAACTGAGCATGTGCTAATAAACACAAAATACATAGAAAATAACTATCCAAACCCTAACCAACAATGTACCTTGAACAAACTGCTTGCATCTGTAAGAAGCTCCCTAACAGGGTAGTGTGACTCAATTGAAATGAAAACTTATGTGCTGGCCACGCATGTTAAGTATCTGTGGGCATACCCTCGACACATTAAACCTCCTTACCACTGGGGCAGCTATTAGCATGTTGGAATCCAAAATATGAACTTTGATGAAGAATTACTCTAACACAACAACACTCTGGAACAGGTTAGTACACCCCTAAATAGAAAAAGCTCATAAAATCATAATGTATTGTTGAGGCCAGTGTCCTCCAGTTTTGTAGGTATGCAGTCATTACAGTACTTGCAGATAGTTTAAAGTGTTTCGATCAGGATTCTCGGTATTCATGTGGCCTTTATGGCTTCCTATCAACATCACACTACTAATACAAAAGAAAGTGAGTCACATAGTTGTAAGCAGCCACAACTCTGCTACACTACATGGCATGTCATTTGCGACGTGTGCTACGTGAACTGCTGTGGCTCATCACTTTGGGATCTGCTGGTTCTCAGTAACTTGAAATCCAATGGAGACACTATCAGAATTGTACATGACATAATTTCTCTATCTCCTAACTGTGACAATCTGTAATTTTATAATGGTCTGTTATTCCTTTCCCCTTTCATGAGGGGTGTTCATTCCAGCAAACTAAGCTGTACCATTATTTCGGTCACTGGCAGTGTCCTTACACCAGCCTCCAAACACCAATGTTGCCTTGCTTTTTGTGGGCACCTTTGTCCTTCTCTGTGACAGTGGCTGTATATGGCAGCTGTAATGAATTCAGACAATTAAAATTAAAATATTTTGTGGTTCTTCACTTGGATCATTATGCAGTTTTCATCAATCTCACTTTTATAAAATTCCACATGTATGTACATGCCACAGCACCTGATTCCTTATCTCCATCACTATTTTAATTTAGCAACTTCTTGACATTAAAATGAGCATGTGCAGTGAGAAGACAACCACTGCCACATATCAAGATGTTTGATTTACACTCAAATTCTGTTGATGTAAAGTTATTCAGCTTCTTAATATTTTTACAGATGCCGCAGAAGTTGAGGATGGAGGAGCTGTTGGCAGGTGAGATATTTGCTTTCTTCAGTAGCTTAATTACACATTAAAGTTACGACTTTAATATTTTATTATGTGGTACTTTATTTTTCATCTTTTTCTTTGACATTAATATTCCATTGGTGGTGTGCTAAATAATTTTTGTGAAACAGTTTTTAAAAACTCTATACTATAACTTAACACTGGATGTTAATTATGTCATACATAATTCATACTGAAAATTGGCGGTGTTATTGTAACTACGAAAGATTGGTTACAAATGTGCAGTTGCATTGAAAATGTGTACTGTGGTAAATTGTGAGGGAAATGTGGTCAAAGAGGAAAAAGACAAATTTTTAAGTACCAAATTGACATTTAGAAATTTGTCATTGTAATGTTAAGCAAACATTACAAATAGGCACACTACGATAAGTAGTAATGAATTTTGCCACCTGACTGATGTGTGAAATAGCCTGACCCATCTGGGTGCCACAGTTACTCTCAATCCCCCGCCTGCCAAGAGTGTTGTTGACTACCCGGTGACAACATGCTACTGAGTACAAGGTGGCTGACTTGTTGGTGGCTTCACAACTTGTGTACTGCATTCTCGAGACCCATCTCATACTCCTCTCGCCCCCTCTACTCCCATACCAGCTTCCCTAATTTGAAAATTTTGGAGTTCCCCTTAACTTAAGTTTCACAATCCTTCCCTCAGTACTAGCCTGTACCTGTACCTGTACCTGTACCTGTACCTGTACCTGTACCTGTACCTGTACCTGTACCTGTACCTGTACCTGTACCTGTACCTGTACCTGTACCTGTACCTGTACCTGTACCTGTACCTGTACCTGTACCTGTACCTGTACCTGTACCTGTACCTGTACCTCCTATGTTACACCCTCTGCCACCCCATCACCTCTATGACATTTGCATTAAATCTGTCCACCACAACTCCTCACGCAGTTGGCCTGCAGGTTTATGACAATTTATCTGGTTGGCAGAGGGACAGAACGCAACAATGTAATTCCTGGCTTAGCCTTTTACTGCTTATTTCCAGATTAACCCTTTCATGGCCAATCGAACGTCTTAGGCTGATGCATAACACTGTAGTGTTTCTTAAAAGTTAAGAAAGTCAGACTATACATACTGGAGACTTAAATCATCATAAATAATATAATTTGTTTCGCTGTTCACTTCAGTCTGTTGGGATAACTTTCTGGATCCACAACTGTAGAAATCATCTGGTTTTGTAGCAAAAAGCCATGTTCAAAGTGTATTTTCACTCCAAAGGAAGTATGTCAAGATCATTGAACAGAGAGCAGAGAAGATGAAACCTGAGGGTGCAAGATCAGATGAAAAGGGTGGGTGCAAAATGACTTCTCAACCCAGTTGTTCTATAGTGTTTGTTGCCAGTCTAGCAGAATGCTGGTGACTGTTACTGTGGAATAGCACCACTTCACACAGTCTTCCTGGATGTTTTTCTGGAACTATATCTGCAAGATGTCTGTTGTTGACAATAAATACCAACAGGAAAGTTTCACCTCATGCAAGCAACTCGTAGTACACCACATGGTCACCTACATCTAAATCTACATGATTACTCTGCAATTCACATTTAAGTGCTTGGCAAAGGGTTCATCCAACCACAATCATACTATCTCTCTACCATTCCACTCCTTAACAGCGCATGGCAAAAACGAACACCTAAACCTTTCTATTGGAGCTCTGATTTCTCTTATTTTATTTTGATGATCGTTCCTACCTATGTAGATTGGTCTCAACAAAATATTTTCGCTTTCAGAAGAGAAAGTTGGTGATTGAAAATTCATAAATAGATCTCGCCGCAATGAAAAACGTCTTTGTTTTAATGACTTCCATCCCAACTCGCATATCATATCTGCTATACTCTCTCCCCTATTACGTGATAATACAAAACGAGCTGCCCTTTTTTGCACCCTTTCGATGTCCTCCATCAATCCCACCTGGTAAGGCTCCCACACCCCGCAGCAATATTCTAACACCGGACCTCTGCACAATATCCATAACATTATCTTGTGTGGATGCTCAAATGTCTATGTGGCACTGCTGCTCTGTTTGGACTAAAGCATTCCTTTCCATTCTTTCTCTTACATTAGCATAAAAACAAAATTTCTAGTCATCAGTAACAATACAGGTTAGAAATGGTCAGTGGTATTCACCCACTAATCAAGAACAAGCAAGAGGGTAATGTACATACGGCCAACCACTGATTTATATGGTTTGGCATGTGGTACCCGTATGATTTATTGTTGAACCTTCTCCTTTGTATTCAAATGCTGCACAGTGACGGAATGGTCATACTTCATCACATTTTCTGGTTCTTGAGTGCAATGATGTGCATCATCGTGGATTAATGCATCCAGACGATCTTCATCAAATGCTGAAGGTCTTTCTGAAAATGGAGGGTCAATAATGTCAAAACACTCATCCTTTAAATTAGAATATCTTTCCTTGCCATGCTCTGTCCCATGGCATTATCCCCATACATGGTGAAAACGTTACCATTGAAACCACATATTCATAAACTCCACTGTTCTCATTTTGCCGACTTAGCCATTTTAAATTAAAATGTAGCAGTGCTTTGTGTCAACATAATATTCATAGAATGACAATTTACCTAAAAGAATGTGTCCACATTAAGTGAGAACAAGGTAATGTACTTCGTAAAAATGGTGGAAAAGACAACTGTATCCTTTGATCCCTAGGCATATGAACTTGTCTTAGATCACATGTAATGCCCCCAACAACACAAAACACAATGATGGGAAAGGCTGACTTAAAGCATACATTGTGTGCTCACTCTTACATTATTGGTATCGGCTGCATAAGTAACAATAACACAGTGCACAGTGTTCACTTAAGATGTCTCTCTGTTTTTGCTCCCAACATTTAATGTTCTAATGATGTACCAACATCATAATGCATTGATGGTGGGTGGTTTAAATAAAAAATATGTACAAATGAAATGAGCTTCGTGACAAGGCTGAAGATATATCGGTACATAGGACACTGCATAGAACTGTATGGAACATTGTAGATGTAACTGTAGATGTGCTCCAAGGAAGTGTGTGGGGCCCTTGATATTGATGTTTCATATTAATGACATCACAGACATTCTTCTTCTTTTTGTTTTTCTGTTTGGGGTATCTAATGACCACATACTAATTTCAATGCTTCCTCCTTTGTTCTTCTTCCAGGTTTCCTTCGTCTTCACTATCTATCCTTTTTTCTTCCTCAGACCATTCTGACCCTGTCTTCCTCTTCTTCTTCCTGCCTTGGAATGCTTCCATTTGCAACACTTTCTTCTTGAAATCCTATCATTCTGCTGGGTCTTTTTCTTGTATTTCTTTCCAAATCTTTCCTAACTACTTGAATCTGTCCTGTTGTTGACATCTTGTCCCAAAGATGCTTAACAATCTGCTCATGGATTTCCTAGCAGCCTGAGTATTTTTCAAATGATTCTTAATTCTAGGACTTGAAGTTTGTGTAACTCATAATTCAACATTAAACATTCACTTGCATAGAGACATTCTGGTTTTACTACTGTGCTGTAGTGCTGTATTTTCAAATTTTTAGACACACACACCTTGTTGTAAATGTTCATGTTTATATCATATGCTTTCTCCATTTTACATACTATTTTGTCTACAGCTAATATTTTTGAAGCCATTGCCTTGAATCTTTCCTCCCAAATATTTAAATTTATAAACCCTCTTTATCAGTTCATTACCTGTTACTAGGATTTCTGGGTCATTTTTTTATGTTTGCCCTAAAACATTTTTCCTACAGAAACTTTTAAAGCTGCTTTGTTAGGTATTCCTTCTAAGAGGTTGATTTGTATTTCTGAATTTGTTATATTTTTATAAAGAATGGCATAATCATTTGCAAATACTAGACACTGAATTTCAGTATCTCTTTTTCCTGAAGTCTCCAGTCTCATTGTGACAGCTTATGTTCTTTGCCTTTTGTTTCAATTATCTTACTATTTCCTCTAAGATGCAGTTGAGGTGGCGTGGAAACATGTTGTCACCCTGCATTTCACCTGTTATTTTGAGTGCCTTAGGTGTTTCACACCAAAACTTTATTTATGCTTCAGTGTGTGGGTGTTTCACGAATAAGGTTTGCTAGTTTAGTGTAATGCCAAGTTCTTGAGTCACTTTACCCACTGTTTACCTGTCAATCAAATGCTTTTCTAAAACCTGTAAATGTTAAAACTATGTCTTAAAATTCGTATGGACTAAAAGTTGAAATTCTGTTCTGAGCCAGATTCGATCTTTCTAAATCCACTTTGATATTCTCCCAAATGGCTGTCAAGTGTTACTTCTACCTTGTTTAGTAATATTGTTAAAAATATAATACAGCCCACTGGCAACAGATACATACCTGTGCAATTATTTAGATAATGCCTATGACTTTTTTGTGCACAGGATGGATAGGAGCCACTTTCCAGTCTTCTGGAATATTTTCAGTTTCCCATATTTCTTCAGACATAATCTGAAGGTTAGTTGTCATTTCTGCTTGACACCAGTTATGGTTGAGATGATTTTATTTCTTCTCCACTGGCTTTGTTGTTTTTCAGGGTTTTTGTTTGTTTGGTTATTTGTTTGTTTGCTGTAGGTGGTAGATCTGCTTCCATGTTTTCCTCAAATATCTGGAAATTCTAGGTAACAATTCAGTTATCTACAGTTCAAAAATTGATCAAAGTACTTTCTTAGTAATTTACATGTGTGGTTATTGCTTAGACCTATTTTACCATTTTTGTCTCTGATGTAAATACATTGGAGCATGATAGCCCTTTTTGAATAAAACCATGACTGTATGTATGAGAGCATTTTTTCTGCTGTAGTACACAGTGATTCTTTTTTATCACTAATTACGATACTCGTGTCATCTGCAAATAGTAGAATTTTGGCTGGGCTGTCTGGAGCCTGTATGTCATTGATATAAACTAGAAATAACAATGGGCCCAGAATGCTGCCCTGAGAAACAACTATTTAAATTTGTTTTGGTTCAGATATGGGTTTAAAATTGTGAAGATTCTTGGATGACCTCAGCCCAACAACTTGTGACCTGTTTTGCAGATAGGATTCAAACCAATTTTTAACGGTACCCCTGATGCATATTGCTTCAAGTTTCCCTAGTAATATTACATTGTTCACAGTATTGAAGGCTTTGGCTAAATCTAGATTAATTCCAACAACCTGTTTATTTGACTCAAAATTTCTTACTATTTCTGTGCAATATGGCTGTTTCTGTACTGTGCCATGTTGACTGTTATTTATTAGTTTATGTTTTTCTAGATATTTTGTAACCCTGATTTTCATAAATTCCTCAAGTATTTTGGAGAAGTATGGGAGGAGAGATATAGGTTGGTAATTTTCTATTTTATGTCTGTCACCATTTTTGTGTAGAGGTATCACTTTAGAGATTTTATTTTATCCGTAAATATCCCTTCACTAAGGGACAAGTTTGCTATGTGCTCTATAGGTTCGACAACACGTGGAGCAATTTTTTAATTATTGATACAGGTACATCATCCAAACCAGAGGACAATTTGGATTTCAAGCATTTAATGACTTTTAGAACTTAATGCTCGTCTGATGGGATTGCCATCATGCTGGTATTTACCATTGGAGACATCACTGTTAATTGTTGCTTAAAGTAAGGGGAATATTAACAAAATAATTGTTTACATTGTTTGCCATGGCGTTTTTTCTATGGGGATATTTTCATTATTTTTAAGATGGATTTCCTGTTCTTTAGTTTGACCCAAATTTTTTTCTTTTTTTTTACCTCATCATTCTGGACTTGTTACTAGCCTGCCTTATTAATCTATCATTACTTAATAATTTTGCTTTTGATATTACTTTGCGGTAAGTCTGTTTGTATGTTCTCACATACTCAACAAACTGCTGATCATGACATGTTTTTAACTTTAAACTTAGTAATATCATGGTTTCACTTGATGTTTTAATTCCGGATGTACTCCAGGTCCCTTTGGATCCAGATGATCTGTAACTCAAAAGCTTTTTTGGGAAGCACATTTCAAAGTATGCCATAAAAGTGGAAGCAAATGTATTGTAAGCATCTTTTGTGTTTGTTTGTGCCAAGACCTCTGGCCAAACTGCATTTTTAACATTATTTTTGAACTGATTACAATTTTCAGTAGAGAAAAATCGTTTGTACTCCTTTTTATTTTCCCCTCCTTGGGAGTTGCAGTGAGATTAAAGGTTAGTGCATTATGCTCTGATAATCCTATATTCACATTTGTAACTGCAACTTCATGTGTGACCACATTTGAGAAGATGTTATTTATTAGGCTTTCACTGGAATCTGTTGTTCTAGTGGGAGCTGATACGTGGGGAAACAAGTTGAAGCTTTTAGTATGTCTAAAAACTTGTATTTTACTGAACTCTGGACCAATAGATTAATATTAAAGTCACCACAAAGAATTATGGCAGAGTTCTCATTTGAGAAAAATGTCTAGCATTTCTTCCAAATTCTTAAGAGAGACTTCAGTATCTCCAGATGGTGATCTGCAAATTGCTGCAACAATTACTTTCTTTTCTATGATTAATGGTTTAGCCTCATATCTTAACTTAAATTTAAGCTTGGGATTTAGATAAATGCATACACCACCACCTTTGACATTTTGCCTATAGTACTGACTGGCAAGTTTATAATATGTGTGACCAAAAGGACTTAAACTATATCTGTACATTGTATAAGGCTCAGTCACAACTTCTGTGCATGTCTATGACAGGTGGGGTGGGCAGCCTATCAAGTTAGGCTGTGGTCTCCTGATCTCACATTTTGTGCTCGCTTACTCAGTTGTGCAGGACTCTGACACTTGTCTCACTCCTCTGTCAACACAGCTTCCCTTTCATGTCGTTTGTCCCCTAACACTGCAGTCAGGTGTCATGTGGTGTAATTATTTAATACAATGATGTATTATATTCTGTACCTTATCTTCTATACTTCTTCTCAAACTCTGTTATAATTACTTTAAAATTCAAAATTGATGCCTTTGACGCATCACATTTATATAAATAACTTACTATGTCACTTTTGACTTAACAAATTATTTATTCCCTTCATCATCACACTCATGAACTACACTAAAAGATCACCTTCATTCAGTATAAAAGAGACACTCGCAATAATTTTGAAGGTTCCTCTTCTGTGTCTCACAACATACATCAGTTGTTGAAATAACTCCTTCGGCAGCCTATTGCTTTACAGGACAGTGTGGTGACCCCACAGAATACTTATTTTAACACATGTAGTTTGGCACCCAAAGCTGCTGCGATAGCTGTACAGTGCTGAAGGTGCATATTGTCCCCTGATGTAAGTCACCACACACAAAATAGAAATAACACTAATGAACAATATCTGTACGTTTATGTTTGACATGTTGTTTTCTATTGCTCTTTTCATAATGTGTACACAAAACTTCTTTCAAAATGGCATTCATTGATAAGAAGTCATTGATATGTGCATCTCTCCTCTGGAGTGGTACATACAAGCACAGTCTGTGAACATGGTGCCCAGTGAACACAGTCCAAAGTTTTTTAAATTTTTTTTCCTATATGCCATGAATGTGGATTTCTTTTTGTAACTATGGCTTCTGAGATTGGTTATAGCCTCAGTACATCATTGTCCATGATAAAATACGCAAATTTACCCTCAATCGCAGCCATAATTTAAGAGCATGTCACTAAAGTGAACATAAAGTACTTGAAAGATGTTTTCTCTCTGTGTGTACAATAGTATCCAGTGCAGAACAACAGCGGCTACGGTCACCAGAGGCTGGACCCAGTACTGCAGGTGCAGCGAAGTCACCTGGTGAGTAAGAGTAAGAGCCCACTGTGGCAGGCTTACATTCCTGCTCTGTACACTAGAGAATCAAATGTATCTGGACACCTATTAGTGGACATTAAGATTTTGTGTTCTCCTTTGAGGACTTGAACTCTTCTGGGGACACTTTGACATTTCGAAATCTCTGTGGGTGGATGCCATCCCATTCTTCCTAGATAGCTGATACCAGACAAGGTAGAAATATTGGACACAGGGTATGGAGTGAAAATGCGATTTATAACTAATCCCTAAGACGATCCATTGCTTTCAGGTTGGAACATCGGCAGGCAAGCCTTCTTCAGGAATGCCACTGGTTATAAGCCTTTGCCTAACAATGCTGATACATGAGAGGTACAAGTGTTGAGCTGATCAAATCGGTCGTTGTCTGTGAACTGTTCCTCTGCTGTGCATAGTACACAATACTGTCAAATATGTACTTACCCTTCTGCATTTATCATATCCTGAAGTACAATAAGGTGGTGGTGGTGGTGGTGGTGGTGGTGGTGGTGGTGGTGGTGGTGGTTAGTGTTTAACGTTCCGTCGACAACGAGGTCATTAGAGACGGAGCGCAAGCTCGGGTTAGGGAAGGATTGGGAAGGAAATCGGACGTGCCCTTTCAAAGGAACCATCCCGATATTTGCCTGAAACGATTTAGGGAAATCACGGAAAACCTAAATCAGGATGGCCGGAGACGGGATTGAACCGCCATCCTCCCGAATGCGAGTCCAGTGTGCTAACCACTGCGCCACCTCGCTCGGTACAATAAGGGGAGAACAAGTTAAAGAGGAGAAATTGCATATTGTTACACTACCTGCTCTGCACTGCATTGTTGGCAGTAGAGTTAATGGCGGATAATGTTCACTGAGTAGTCACTTTATTCAAATTCTTCCGTCAGATACCCACGGAGTATAGCACTGTTTGTCACTCCAAATCTCGTTTCCACTCATCCACTCAACAGGAGTCATGGGTTTTTATGCTACAGTCAGTGTGACTTTATGTTAAACAGAAATGTTGTTTCCAGAAGCTGCTCAGCCACTGTAACCAGTTTTTCTAACTCCCTGTACACAGCCATTTCCTTAGTGGGCTCCTAGCTGCACTTCAAAACTGAAGAGTGACTGCAGCAGCTAACTGCAAGCTGGTTTTTACTATTTCCTACCACAATGATAGAAGCACTTGTCCATCAGCATACTGTGTGTGCCTGGACTTCATGTAGCATTGGTTGTTCCTTCACATTTTCACTTAACTGTCACATCGCTGACAGCTGACTTGGGCAAGTTTGGAAGGGCTGAAATGCATTCCTGTGTTAATTATTCAGGTGTAATGCAAAGAAAAGTCCATGTTCAGTGTACTCAGATCCCTGACTGATAAATTCTGCTTACAAAACAGTATTACCTGCCACTTCCTATAATATATATGACGGCAGTATCTGTTGCCGAAAGAACAATTGCCATGGATAACCATGCAGCTTTGCTAGAAATGAAATGATGATTAAATGGATGGAGCGTCTGCCATGTAAGCAGGAGATCCCGGGTTCGAGTACCGGTTGGGGCACACATTTTCAACATTCCCCCAATGAAGTACATCAACGCCTGTTTGCAGCTAGGGTGTCCATTTAATTATCATTTCACTTCCTATAATAGTAGCTCCACCTCTCATTGAATTAAAACGCTCAGTTGCCCATTACAAAAGGGTGCGCATGTATTTTGATTGGATAGTGGGTTTATAGTTCTTATCTATGTGATTTCTGCAACCCCTTAGTCAGTCCACCATACACAATTGAATTAGAATCCAGAAATCACAATATATTTTATTATATTTATGTTTTTGAATATTGAGGACTTTGATTTGGGGCGAGTATTTACTGACTTACAGAAATACAAAGTTTACCTATATAGCTGTGGAAATATGTGTGCTGAGAATTACAGGGAGGGAAAAGGAAACGGAAAAATGGACAGGGAACAGGCAGGAGTAGGAGACGTAGTGGGGAGGTAGTGGAGATGAGTGACAAATGTAGTGATGGAGTGAGTGGCAGATAGGATAAGACAATTACATGCTCCTATCCTAGAGAGGTGAGTGGGGGGAACATTGAGGTGACAGTCTGGTGAGAGGCATTGAGTGGATATCAGGCTACATGGACTACAAGCTGCAATGCCTGTAGCTTGAGACCAGAATACCAGGAGAAGCCAGAGAAGAGGCTTAATCAAACACTGGGACTCCAATGAATGAATGATGTGAGTAGAAGAAACAGAGGATGATTTGTATTTCAAAACTGAACATTTTTGTACAACCTATTAGGGTAGTAACTTAAATGGAAATATTGGGGTGTGAATCTAGTTTATAAATGGTCATAGCTGATGCGTTCAGTAATACCATAAGTTATTTGATACTAACATTTTCAGGGGCTCCCTTAACCTTTCTGTGGTCAATCAGACATAAAGGTCCTGCCAAAATGTTTGTTTCAGAATCTGCACAACCATAGGAATGTCCCATTTCATTGTGTACTGTAATCTGTTGTTCAGTTTATGTACAATTAAAACCCAGAAGCTGACAGGTGATGCTAGAATGTGTTTTTTTCTTTGTTGGTACAGAAGTGAGTACAGTATGTTTTGTAGAAGGAGCTTCCTATCTTTGGCTTAATTGTGGATGGCAAAGACAGTGTAGATATTATTTATCTTTGTTACATTATTTGCTAGGTATATACTATTTGACATATATTTTCACTGATAACTCATTCTTGAAGAAAACTGATGTCTGTGTCTTGTAACTAAAATTAATGTATGTCTTTATTAATGAAAATCATATCAAAATCGTGACTGTAGTTGGAAATCTACCACCACAAATGTACAGATACTGTTCTTTTGATGTACTGTTTTTCTTCTTTCTCATGAGATAGTGTACTGGAGACATTTGTTTTCTTTTCCTTATTTTGTCTTGAATGTCTCAATAGTTTCTTGGAATTAATTGTTTACAATTATTTATGGAGCTGTCTTTTGAATTACGGGGAGGGTGGCTATGAAGAATACAGTCAGCAGAAATAAGGTTTCTATGATCTACTTTATAACATATGAAAGCTGATCACCTCTGAAATGAAGGTGCTGGGAGTGTATAGTAGAGTGAAAACAACTGAAGCATGTGGGATGAATGTGTCAATGCTTTTGGAGAGAATGGCTGATAATGCAGTATCACTTCCTGTTCACTAGATTTGTCTCTGGTGCCAGTACCTTTGTTCATAAAATATTTCCCATCAAGACTTTCACTACAGTTTGATCCCAGACCAATCTGTTCGTCTTTCTGCCTCACCTCTCTACAGGGAGTCCAGCAGGGAGCTGCCTTGCCCCATCTGCCACCCACACTCGTGGTCATATGTCCCACCTAATGTGGATGATCCATGCACAAGGAGAGAGATGTGCTCAGGTAGCCATGAACATTAGAACTTCATTGGAACACAGAAGGCACATGATAATGTTGGGCTAAGTGAAACAGCTTCCTAGTGCAAGCAACATAAAAATACTCCTGATATGCTGTAAGGTTGTCACTAATATGAGCTAAGCTGAGCACTGCAAGTTGCACTGATGATGTCCTAGATTCCAATGTTGCTGTGCTCAGAGGAAAAGTTTTGACTGTAACAGCAGCCAAAAGTATGAACTGTCATCCCCATGGAGGAGATGGCAGTGTCAACCATGAGGCACACACCTGGAAGAAAAATACAGAAATTGGGCCAAGACATCAGTAAGGAGGGATGATGATGTGGAATGGTGCAGGCAGAAAGATACCAGGATGAAAGAAAGAAGTGCCACAAGGCATTTGAACACGGAGCAAAACCATTCAAACACTATGCAGAAGCACTTGAACACAGAGATGAAGGCTACCTAATGGATCACAAGACACTGGTAAAAATCTTCCAGAGACAAAAAGTTAATTATAAAAGCACAAGAAGAGAGATGTTCCTGAGTGGACAAGAGGAAGTGTGTTTCATTGCGGCACAGATGGTACATGCCAACATGAAGCAAATGAAACAACTTTCTGATGAAGGCAAGGAAGAGAATGCCATGATGCATGAAAAGATTGCCACTAATATGAAAACTATTCTTGAAGCTTCCAGTTGAGCACTCTGTCTGTAACAACTGACAAACACTGCTGTAGGTTGCACTGGCAATGCCAATATTGTGGGCCGCATTCTTATTAATATAGTCATGCATTCCAAAGTAGATAGTTGATGTCGAGTTTGGAACTTGGGTTGGCTGGTGAGCCACTGTACATTCCCCTACAAAGGCTATGTAGTGGAGAAATACTGTTAAGTTGTCCAGTGTCGCATGGCTCCAGGGTGGAAACCGTGCAGTGGCTGTCATTGGCAAGATCCGCTGCACTGAGGGTGAGTTTCAGTTTCAAGCCTGTTAAGATGCCAGCAACTGACATACCTCTGTTGTGTGGCATAAGGCATGATTGTAAAGCACCAGCCAGATGCTACACAACCCACTTCCACCTCATTCCTATTATGTCTCCTAATCCATCCTGTTCCCATACGCATCAGATTTTCTTTCTGTCTCACCTCTACAAAAAATCCACCTGAGAAATAATCTGCCTCACCTGCCACTCATTCTCCTCACTACTTGTACCCATCTGTAAGTAAAGAAAGGAGTGTTACATTGAATGTGTTTGATGTGGCATTATTACTGCACAAACAGCAAAAATGTGGTAAGTGATAAACATTTTTGCTATTACTTTCTGTGGGGTATCTGTGAGAGAAATTCATCATAATTTAAAATTATTGGTGAAGTTTTCTGCAAAACACCAAGTGCTCTCATTGCCAAATACTGGATGAATATAATGTCGGTACATGAATGCAAGTAGTGAAGGTGCATAAACAAGCTTACACACAGTTCCTAAATGTTAAACGTGACACTGTGTTTACTGTGTAACATAAGATTGTATGTTTTATTAAGCAGATTTTAAAATTTGATCAATAATTATGTGAAATGATGACAATAAACATTTATTTGTCCCTGCCAGTCTTCAGATAGCAAGCGTGCAACCGGAATAAAGTTCTGGCTTTCTGGAACTCGGTAATATTGATGGTTGTTTATAATTGAGTAGATTAGATGCTCAATTATACACTGATTCGTACTTTTTCTAAAAGATAGAAACAATTGATTCTGTTCTTTATCAGGTCATGTTGAAACACACTTAGTTTATCACTAGTTTGTTTTACTTGTGCAGATAAAGTATTTTTTATATTAACACGCAAATTCTTTTTTTGTCAATCAGGCCCTGCTAAGGAGGAAGGCACGCGTCCCATCGCTCAGGTGAGTGAAAGTAGTGGATGCACGTATGAGACTGGCAGAGCAAGTGTGATTTTCACCAGTAGCATATAAAGTTTGGTTCTGTGGCATGTAATGAACCCCACACTGCTTCCTGTCCTCCTCCCAGGGTGAGGACATATTTCATCAGCTCAGGGCTTTGAACCGTTAAAATACTTCCTCCTATTCTGAGCTACTCTGCACACTACCAACTTGCTTAATCAAATAAACTCCTTTATTAATATCCTATTCATCTCCATTTCAGTCTCATTGCATCTCCCATGGCAGTCTGTTTCCTGACATCACAAACTTTGCAACTTCTTTAGCACTGTTAACTGAAATGCTATCTCAAGTCTAAATTACCTGCTAAATGAACCAAAAAATATCTGAAAGACCACTCATATACTGGCTCTTAATTTAAAACAAGTAACTCTCTTTAATTATTAATGTCAAGTCATGTGTCATTGGTTAGTGTACAGAATCTTACTGACAGCTCGACTTCATCTTCGTTCTCCTGGTGTAATGGCAGTTGTCATGATGCTGACAGTTCTAGGGGGAAGGCACATTGCTGAACAAGAATGAGACAGCAAGGAATAAACCCATGGACTGGTTGTTTGTGTTGCCATCATCATTTGTGAAAGTGGCATGGCTGGACCATGTAAAATTTGGGGATTCGTGTGGATGCTGATAACCACGCCATTGAGTGCCCCCTAACCAGGTATCATCATCATCATGATAGAATAAAACACTGAATTCATCATGAACTGTGAAGAACGATAAACTAATTATCGTTATCCCATCCTGCAGATATGCTGCATCAATCTCCACTAGATTTTGTGTGTTGTGGTTGGCAGGTGTTACTAGAGGAGGCCAAAATGCATGCGTTTTAACTCACGCAGGCTGGCGTGAGGTCTGGAACAGGACAAGGAAATTAGAATTTAGAAAAACTGACTTAGCTGGTGGAATACTTAACTTTAATCCATTAATGATGAACGTCTGTCTTGATGGTACATGATTCACAATATCAATAGTAACTGCTATGGGCCCCTTGCTAGGTTGTAGCAAATGAGGTAGCTGAAGGCTATGCTAAACTATCGTCTCGGCAAATGAGAGCGTATTTTGTCAGTGAACCATCACTACAAAGACGATTGTACAGCTGGGGCGAGTGCTAGGAAGTCTCTCTAGACCTGCCGTGTGGTGGCGCTCGGTCTGCAATCACTGATAGTGGCGACACGTGGGTCCGACGTATACTACCGGACCGCGGCCGATTTAAAGGCTACCACCTAGCAAGTGTGGTGTCTGGCGGTGACACCACATTATGCACAACAGAGAAGGGTATAAAAGTTTAAAGCCATCATCTGAATTAAAAAAAAAAAAAAAAATGTCTCTTTGTGGTGGTGACCATTGTTCATCGGTACTATAGACATTGTGAAATGTACACCTTTACTAAAGCGATGTGTTACACCATAGTTGATACTCATTAAACATGACAATAAATATTCCTTAAAATCAACGCTTACCACTTACTGTTGTCTAAAATGCTTACTGATTGCAGTTGGGAACTGAGATTTCTCCATTTTTGAGCAAATATCACAAACACAAATGACAGGTACTCGGAATCGCAAACACGTTTCAAAATACCTTTCTAGAATTATATCAGACTCATTCTCCTCCATACATTCATGACCTGTCAAACTTCCTAAACTCTTCTGAAAATACTTTCCTGCTTGTGAAATAACTACCAAGTGAACTACTTTGAGAGGTATACTTGTCATAGTGTTTGTTATGTTTGACAGATGTTGATTAGTAATTCAATAAAACTACCTTAGTATACTTGAGCAAGTGCATCACAAATTGTGCAGTGTGATTTCAAAGTAACTGTTTAGTTACTTTTGTCATTAGGGATTTGCTTTCAGTAACATTAATATAGGTCTCTGGTACATTAAACAGAATTGAATGATCATTCTTGTGATCATTCAGATCTTGCATTGACTTACTTCCAGCGCCCATTACCATGGCAAACAGTCCTTTATCCAGTAAGTGGTTTCTTTTTCATACATCTTGTTGTTTAGGACCAATCTGTGGCACAAATCTTAAAGGACAGGAATGTGTCAGATAAAATAAAATGTTTAAGAAACCAAAAAAGAGGAGCCATAAGTTTATGTAAATGCAGTCAAGAATGTAACACAGGAATGGCCGCTGAGGTGCCACCTCTCCATTTCTTCCCTCCTCCTCTTTCCTAATCATGACATTATTCCAATGGAATATTGGTGGCCTTTAATCCAAAAAGATGACTTGTGGCTGCTCTTGGAATCGCAGCCTCTGCTAGTTCTGTGCTTGCAGGAAACAAAATTGCATCCTCCTGACTGATTTGAGCTTTTGTATTTCTTCCCAGTCTGCTTTGACTCCCTCTCTCCAAAGATGGCATTCCATATCGTAGGAGGAGAGAGGGGAGTCATGCTGCTCATATGGAAGGACGTTCAAAGTCAACATTTCTCCCTGACTACCCAGCTTGAAGCTATTCCTGTCCGTGTTTTACATTCCCCTCCTGAACTTTTCCATATGTACTGTTTACATCCCTCAGTCATTCCGTGTCATGGACACTCTTCATCCAGCTTACTGGCCAACTCCCTCACCCCTTTCTGCTGCTCGTTGACTGTAATGCACACCATTCCCTTTGGAAATCTCCCAGAACCTGACAGAGAGGTGCCCTCTAACTACATGCACTCCTACCCATATCTGGAAATCTCCTGCACTGCCCAATTTGCCCATCATCTCATCACCGTCTCTAGTACGTACTCGAGCAACCATTTACCATTTGCTATCCATTTTCTGACTCCTACCCCACATATATGCACACCCAAATGGCAACTTTCTAGGGATGAGTCGAGATTTACTGTTCCCTGGCACCCTTTGAGTAACATAATTTCTCCAGTTGTGATGGCCAGGTAGAGTATCTTACAAATGCCATCATTACCACCACACAGTATTCCATTCTCACCCTTCATCTTTACTGTGCCATGTCCCAGTGCCTTGATTGACTGAGCTGTGTTGTGACTCAACTCACATGCAGAGATGTGTTCTCCATGTTTTTAACCATCATTCTATGATGGCAAACTGCATTCATTATGAACAGTTGCATGCACAGTGTCATTGCACCCTTCAGGATAGCAAAAATCTAGCTAGATTTCCTTAACTAGTTCTTCTAACAGTTCCACTACCTCATCTGTTGTATGGGCCCTGCAGGACCAAGATCCATTGGGCTGCTATTCTGCGGAGATTTCAAGCTCCACCCACTATCATTCTGCCTTCCTCCACCAGAAACAAGTGGAGGAGGCTTGGGTAGTACCCTTATTTTGACAGATTAGCGAGTGCTACAAGCTGCCTTTAGTATGAGGGGGCGAGAACTTGCTCTCACTTCCTATCGATCCTCCAACACAGTGCTGGACGATGTTTGCATTCAGATGTTCCTAAACCTTTCTTTTGTGGGCAAGCACTTGCTCTTTCTTATGTACAACTGCATCTGGGCAGAGGGCGCCGTTTGCCAGATGCCAGCATAAAGACACTCATTCCCATACCCATACCCAAGCCCAGTACGGAAAAATACCTTCCTTCTAGTTACTGCCCCATTTCTCCCACAAGCTGTGTTTGCAAACTGATGAAACATGTAATTCATGCCTGGCTGGTATAGTGACTAGAGTGTGGCAATTCACTGACCACTGTACTGTGCGGATTTTGATCAGGCCGTCCTGCAGCTGACCATCTCATCACTTTGTCAACGCGAATGGTTTTCTGTGGATATATCAGACACTGCCAGTGTTTTTAAATTTGCAGAAAGCCTGAAACACCTTCTGAAGGATGGGTATTCTTGATCTCTCTACATGTGGCACTTCTGAGGCCACATGCCCCATGTCCTTCAGATATTTTTAAAGTATTGATTTTTCAAGGAATGTTGGTACTGCCTTGTCAGACACCTTTACCAGGAAGTTGGTGTGCCTCAGGGTACTGTTTTGAGTGTGACCCTCTTTGCTATTGCCTTTAACCTTATTATGTCCTGTCTCCTGCAGGTCATCTCCAGCAGTCTACTGTTGCCCACCCCTACCGTGTTACCCTCCCACACCCTGTCCCAGCCTCCTCCTTACCCCCACATGATTGCCTGTCTCATCATGTGCAACTGCTCGCAGCCTGGCTTCAGCTGCCAGAGAGTGTGATCACGTGTGTGAGAGTTGCATTTGCGTGAGTATGTGAGTGTATGTTATCTATATATAACAGAGGCCTTGTTCACTGAGAGCTCACTTTCTTACAGTTTTTTTTTTTTTGTCGTGCCTGTGTGCCTTCCATGGTATTGTTAAATTCATTTCTGAAGAATTGCGATGGCTCGGGGCATTGAGGTGCTGAGGTAGGGGTCAGTGTACACTCATCATCAAACAAACAATTGTGCCTTATTAGACAAAAGCCAGGAAAGATCAGACCATTTGGCAATAGTGCCGTAAAAACCAGACCAGGGATTGATCTTGGGGAGATGAGTGTCATTGGTGTGGTAAATGTGAGGTGTCTGATACTAACTCAGTATTCATGCTAGTGATCGCTTACTTAACTGCATAGGTTATGGACCTGACTCTCAGAAGGTTCAAATCACTGACATAAGCACACTCTTAGCCTTAGTATATTTATTGGCATTCAGATTCTAAGTGCTAACTGTCTACCATTCAAGCAACTAAGAATGGAAGACCAGTTTTACAAACAAGTTTTTTGTATTCCACTGCCACTCATATTCTTCATTTTGCAGCTTGAAAATATATCTCTGCATGTTTTGGAATGAAGGTTATGGCCTCAAAATTACCTGCTCTTCCCAAATCCATTCTCCATGGTGAAATGATAGAAGCATTGCACGGTAACTTGAAGGTGCAGAGTTCAAAGCTACACATTTCCATTTTTTAATTGTTTTTGCAAATTCACTAGAAAGAGAGACAGATTTTTTTGACATTTATGCAAATAATGGAATTGTGTGTCTGAGTAATGAAATAGCTGCTCTTGTTGTGTATGGGCTTCACTCTGTTTCAGATACATTTATTAAACTACCTGTAGCTAAAGTCATGAAAGTTATAATGTTTTATGATAGAGAAAATAACCAACAACAAAAGCAACATTTGAGGAGCTCTTCTCAAAAGACAGAATGAAACATGATACCTTTAACAGTTCATGATAAGAAATATTACACACTACTACAACCACACTTAATACTTACCATCCTTAAATGTTTAAAGCAGTGGTTAAAATTTCCCAGAGTACTTTGACAAAGTGTGAACAAATAATGATGTACTTTTGCACCTACATACAGCCATTAAAGCTCTAATGAATGGGCAGGCAGCATTATCAAATTAGTTATCAACATTACTGGGTCAGCTACTTGTCAGAGAATATTAACTATAATCTATTAGATCTATTATGAACTACCAGAAAGAAGAATGCCAACAATTAAAAGCTTCCAGATGCATTTGAACTTGGATGCTGGCATCTTAAGTACTCACTTATGTGCCTTTACTGATGTAGATGTAGAATGGGTGCCAAGTTTGATATAGCTATTTGAACACAAACCAGACCTCATGGCAAAGAATAGAAACAGTAAAACTAATGATTCACAGTATCATCCAGTTTCAGGCCTAGGTAAGCAAAGTGTTGCAACAAAACATTTGATCATATTCCATCAGATCTCATCTGTCACATGTGCCAAACTATAACTTCACTTTCCATTACAGTGCTTGTATATAGTCCAGCACAATATCAACATTGTGAAGTGCACTTCCACAAACATTTCTACAGCATAGAGAGATCAAATTTCTTCACAGGGTTTACAATACTATTCAGGTTTTCATCACACAATGTTTGTCTTATATGGGAGTCCTAGTGTACTGCATATCGTGCTCGAAAAAGGGAATGGGGAGAAGGGGAAGATAAGGAAGATGATGGCGAGGTGAGTTGCAGTCTTGTGTTAGACCATCATAGCAGCAATAGTTGCGGGCACAGATCAGCGCAATTTCCCTAAATCGCTCCAGGCAAATTACGAGATGGTTCCTATGAAAGGGCACGGCCGACTTCCTTTCCCATCCTTCCCTAAACTGATGTGACCGATGACCTCGCAGTTTGGTCTCTTCCCTCAAAACAGCCCAGCCAGCACAGATCAGTGGAAGATGTCATGGAAGGTCTTAGAACATCACTGAGACCCTAATTACAAGTAACAGACATAAGAAATAAATGAATACACCTTTGGTTGTCGTTACTCATGCCCTGGCTCCAACTCAAACCATTAATGTTTGCTTGACTGTGATATTCCTCTGGTGCTGCTTGTGAGTGGATGACTGTAACTGAGGTATTGTCAGAGGTGTTAGTCATCAGAAATGGCATATTAGTCAAATGCTGATTCCTCTCTTGTCATGGTGATAAATGGCAAAAATGTTTAAGGACATTTTGTTCAAATATGTGGCCTGTCCTCAGTGTAAGCTGTGCAGGGTTCAGCAAACGTCTGCAGTATGCAGATGATTTGGCTTTCCAACCATTCTTGTCACATATCTGGCAGAGTCGTGAATTTCTATGTATCCTGTGTTGACAGGACAAATGTTAAGGGGTAGTAACGTGCATTTTTAAAGCTATACAATTTCACCCCAAGGGTGACTATGGGAATGGAAGTTGCCTGAGTATTGGGAACTTTGGATAAAATATCAACCTGTGTGATTGATGAATCTTTGGAATGTCAGAAGTCTACCCCTACTGAAAACAGAATTTTAAAGAATTTTGTTGAAGGAGGCACTATCAGCAGAATGCCTGGCTCAAGATATGAGCACACAGCAGGATAACACATAGCTTGCCTGTAAGAGCCAACTAATCCCTCCCCTAGATACGAAGCAGTTGTAGTGAGTGACCAACTTCCCAGTTCCAATGATGCAGTTAGTTGAGGGCCAAGGAAAGCTGTACTGCACGCACAATGATCCACTATAAAACAGGAACTCAGTGAGGAAATGTGTTACACTGGCTGGCAGCCACAGAGCTCCATCTGAATGCAATGTGTAAAAATGTACTTTTCACAGATAAGTTGTCTTACCAAGACCAAACAGTACTTTAGCAGTCCAGACATAATGGCAAATAAGTGGTGACAACAGGTAGTACTAGCCGATTGTCAGTTTCCTGGGGGCGTTGGTTTCCCCCGTAGGGGGCGTTGGTTTCCCCCGTAGGGGGCGTTGGTTTCCCCCATAGGGGGCGTTGGTTTCCCCCGTAGGGGGCGTTGGTTTCCCCCGTAGGGGATCTCATGCTACAGGAAGAATATTCACTTGTGTATAGGTATGCTCATTCAACTGCAGCTGTCCAAGATAGACATTAATGTAATGGACTTGCTGTGAGA
Organism: Schistocerca americana; assembly: GCF_021461395.2. NCBI lineage: Eukaryota > Metazoa > Arthropoda > Insecta > Orthoptera > Acrididae > Schistocerca > Schistocerca americana. The sequence goes on from NC_060119.1 coordinate 39,171,907, forward strand.
CACTGCTCACATGAACACAATGCAAATTATGTGTGTGTAAGTAGCAGCAACACACAGAGAACTGGCTGTGAAACACACCATTTATGGCTGATGCTCTTTTGGACTGCTTTTTTTGAAGCCTCGGTGGGGTTGCCTCTTCTGACAAATGGGTCCAATGCCTCACAGATTCATTCCCAGGGTGAATGACTGAAGTCAGAAATAATGGGGCATTCTGGATAAAATGTTATGGACTGAGAACATTTTACTTTCTTTCCTTGTTCTGCTGTGCAGTGTTCTGCCAGTGAGAGCCAGCACAAAATCTCTTGGCGACGGAAAAATATCAAAGATGAGAGAAGGAAATTTGAGCTAGTTCTAGTTGGCATTATCCTTGTACCTGAAATAAATTTATTTTAATTTAATATTTTGAGTATTACATTCTCTATTGCCACCCACACACACACACACACACACACACACACACAGGCAAATTACAAATTGGAAAGTCTCTCATGATCAAATAAGAAAACAGGGCAGTAGGATAATTTGTAGTTTCTAAATGGTGTTTATATATAGAAATTGGTCTGTATGCTGCATTTATTTGATGGAGTACATGTGTTTCCTCATGCTGTATGCAGATTAAGAAACAATATGACATTTAATTTCTGTTGGACAAAACGTGTTTTTTTTTTTGTCTGAATCCTGGGCAACAGCAATGAACTTTGTCCACGGATTGTTCTTCCTTCATGTAATGGAGGAAAAATGCAACTGTGGACACTGCATCATGTAATTTCCCCATGCATCCTCCACAGCCTGACTAAACACAGCTTTGTTAGAGGCCATCTGATCTCGACTGTCAGTCATTTGTCCCAATCAGTGCTACCTAACAATAGCAAGACCGTGCACTCAATTTGCTTACTAAATCACAATCTGTCTTACATCACTGCACCCTTCAGTAAGAGTGATAGATTTGGTTAGTGGGAAGTAACTATACTGCCAGTCATCTCAGACATTTCATACTTGCAGAACTGCAGTGCGAAAGGAGGGAGGTAGGGTGGGTGGGAGGGAGGTAGGAGGGAAGTCAGTATGGAACTGATGTAGCAGAAAATCAGTTTGTAAAGTAAACACCACTTGGTGTTAGGCTCATACTCACCCAGTTTATGGACTGCAGTTGTTCTTGTTGTTGTTATTGTCAGTCCGAATGTGGTTTCATGCAGTTCTCCACTCTGGTCTACCTTGTGCAAGCATCCTTGGTTCTCGGTAACCATTATTAAATTCATTATCATGTGTTTAAATCTGGTAGGAGGCATACAGTAATGATTGTAACACAGTACCACGTGGAATGACTTCAGTGCAGTCACCACCAGCAACTTCTGTGCAAATGACTGGTCAGAGAATTCCTGTGCAAATGACTGGTCAGAGAATTCTGTACTGCCTTCACAGAGTGAATAAAAGTACTTCTTTCTCATGAGGTACTGCAGTGCTGGAAGTTAAGCCACATCCTGTTAGCAACTGACACAAGCTGAGTGGACCAAAATCCATTTAGTTCACTTTCAGAGGACTAATTCCAGACCACTGCTGTAGCCCCTCAATGAGCTATGGACATTTGTGGCCGTGTTTAGTCAGATGTTTTTACCTATTTTTCCACTTTTTGTTTCCATTTTAATTTCTTGTATTTCCTTTGTTTTGACTGCCATTGGGACCCTAGTTGTTGGGCTGCCCCAGTCCAATTATGCTCTTACTCAAGTCACTACTCGACAAAAAATTCTTATTTGCAGTTTCCTCTTTATTGGATGTGTTCACATTAGTCACATTGTGTTGCTGCTGTCATAATATCAGCTTCCATCCCTGTTAGCCATGACCACAGAGATATGCATGGCCAAAATACAAAGTTGCTTCAAAATTGTCCACAGCAACTGCTCTAACAGCTTCCCAATTAAATGTTCGAGTATACCAAAATGGGATAATGATGCATTGCCTGTAGTTCTGTCAAACTGTGCTCTTACAGATTACTTTAAAGACTTCAGTTTTGAAATTTCCTTTCCCCTCCAAGTGATGTAGGACTTGCCTTATGCATGTCAAGGAATCCAAATTTACACTGCAGTTGGATTTTGTGTAAATGTTACATTAGTTTCTTGTAAAAGTTGTAACAGCAGTCCCTGACAGGAATGCCTGATGTTAAGTCATCAGTACTGAGTACCACACTTGTTGATGATAGTTTTGTTGGTTAAGCTGTGTATCCAAATTGGCATATAGTTCCTTTAGTTGCTGGATATAAAATTTTCCAATTGTTTAAACTCCCACACCTTTATGCTGGTTCTTCATGCTGTCATTGTTGCTCTCTGCAGTGTTGCTATGAACATGTGCTAGGCTGTTACAGTATTTGTGATTTATGATGCCATATATCATTGCTACCAATATCACATAGTACACTTCAAGACACCTACACTATCTTCTTTGTAAATTAGATATACTTTTCTGCATATCACCTTAACACTGTCCACAGTATGAAGTGGCTTCCACTAGTCATTCACTATGAAACACACAAGTCTCACTTGTTCTGTGTGTACAGGTACAAATCAGTGAGGCTGATACACTGATGCCAGTTGCCACTGATGCATTTTTACAGGAGAATGCCATCAATAGCGATTTGGATGCCTACAGTGCTATATTTCAATCACATTGCAGTCTGCTGTAGCAGTGTGAACAACAAGAGCTATTCAGTGTAGTTTGGGGGCTAACTGAGCATGTGCTAATCAACACAAAATACATAGAAAATAACTATCCAAACCCTAACCAACAATGTACCTTGAACAAACTGCTTGCATCTGTAAGAAGCTCCCTAACAGGGTAGTGTGACTCAATTGAAATGAAAACTTATGTGCTGGCCACGCATGTTAAGTATCTGTGGGCATACCCTCGACACATTAAACCTCCTTACCACTGGGGCAGCTATTAGCATGTTGGAATCCAAAATATGAACTTTGATGAAGAATTACTCTAACACAACAACACTCTGGAACAGGTTAGTACACCCCTAAATAGACAAAGCTCATAAAATCATAATGTATTGTTGAGGCCAGTGTCCTCCAGTTTTGTAGGTATGCAGTCATTACAGTACTTGCAGATAGTTTAAAGTGTTTCGATCAGGATTCTCGGTGAGTCACATAGTTGTAAGCTGCCACAACTCTGCTACACTACATGGCATGTCATTTGCGACGTGTGCTACGTGAACTGCTGTGGCTCATCACTTTGGGATCTGCTGGTTCTCAGTAACTTGAAATCCAATGGAGACACTATCAGAATTGTACATGACATAATTTCTCTATCTCCTAACTGTGACAGTCTGTAATTTTATAATGGTCTCTTATTCCTTTCCCCTTTCATGAGGGGTGTTCATTCCAGCAAACTAAGCTGTACCATTATTTCGGTCACTGGCAGTGTCCTTACACCAGCCTCCAAACACCAATGTTGCCTTGCTTTTTGTGGGCACCTTTGTCCTTCTCTGTGACAGTGGCTGTATATGGCAGCTGTAATGAATTCAGACAATTAAAATTAAAATATTTTGTGGTTCTTCACTTGGATCATTATGCAGTTTTCATCAATCTCACTTTTATAAAATTCCACATGTATGTACATGCCACAGCACCTGATTCCTTATCTCCATCACTATTTTAATTTAGCAACTTCTTGACATTAAAATGAGCATGTGCAGTGAGAAGACAACCACTGCCACATATCAAGATGTTTGATTTACACTCAAATTCTGTTGATGTAAAGTTATTCAGCTTCTTAATATTTTTACAGATGCCGCAGAAGTTGAGGATGGAGGAGCTGTTGGCAGGTGAGATATTTGCTTTCTTCAGTAGCTTAATTACACATTAAAGTTACGACTTTAATATTTTATTATGTGGTACTTTATTTTTCATCTTTTTCTTTGACATTAATATTCCATTGGTGGTGTGCTAAATAATTTTTGTGAAACAGTTTTTAAAAACTCTATACTATAACTTAACACTGAATGTTAATTATGTCATACATAATTCATACTGAAAATTGGTGGTGTTATTGTAACTACGAAAGATTGGTTACAAATGTACAGTTGCATTGAAAATGTGTACTGTGGTAGATTGTGAGGGAAATGTGGTCAAAGAGAAAAAAGACAAATTTTTAAGTACCAAATTGACATTTAGAAATTTGTCATTGTAATGTTAAGCAAACATTACAAATAGGCACACTACGATAAGTAGTAATGAATTTTGCCACCTGACTGATGTGTGAAATAGCCTGACCCATCTGGGTGCCACAGTTACTCTCAATCCCCCGCCTGCCAAGAGTGTTGTTGACTACCCGGTGACAACATGCTACTGAGTACAAGGTGGCTGACTTGTTGGTGGCTTCACAACTTGTGTACTGCATTCTCGAGACCCAGCAGATCCCAACAGACATCTTGCAGATATAGTTCCAGAAAAACATCCAGGAAGACTGTGTGAAGTGGTGCTATTCCACAGTAACAGTCACCAGCATTCTGCTAGACTGGCAACAAACACTATAGAACAACTGGGTTGAGAAGTCATTTTGCACCCACCCTTTTCATCTGATCTTGCACCCTCAGATTTCATCTTCTATGCTCTCTGTTCAATGATCTTGACATACTTCCTTTAGGGGCAAAATACACTTTGAACATAGCTCTTTGCTACAAAACCACATGATTTCTACAGTTGTGGATCCAGAAAGTTATCCCAATAGACTGAAGTGAACAGCGAAACAAATTATGTTATTTATGATGATTTAAGTCTCCAGTATGTATAGTCTGAGTTTTTTAACTTGTAGGAAACACTACAGTGTTATGCATCAGCCTAAGACGTTCGATTGGCCATGAAAGGGTTAATCTGGAAATAAGCAGTAAAAGGCTAAGCCTGGAATAACATTGTTGCGTTCTGTCCCTCTGCCAACCAGATAAATTGTCATAAACCTGCAGGCCAACTGCGTGAGGAGTTGTGGTGGACAGATTTAATGCAAATGTCATAGAGGTGATGGGGTGGCAGAGGGTGTAACATAGGAGGTACAGGTACAGGTACAGGTACAGGTACAGAGCTAGGCATGGGAAAGGGCAGTGTAGGGGTGGCTAGTACTGAGGGAAGAATTGTGAAACTTAAGTTAAGGGGAACTCCAAAATTGTCAAATTAGTGAAGCTGGTATGGCAGTAGAGGGGGCAAGCAACTCGTAGTACACCACATGGTCACCTACATCTAAATCTACATGATTACTCTGTAATTCACATTTAAGTGCTTGGCAAAGGGTTCATCCAACCACAATCATACTATCTCTCTACCATTCCACTCCTTAACAGCGCATGGCAAAAATGAACACCTAAACCTTTCTATTGGAGCTCTGATTTCTCTTATTTTATTTTGATGATCGTTCCTACCTATGTAGATTGGTCTCAACAAAATATTTTCGCTTTCAGAAGAGAAAGTTGGTGATTGAAAATTCATAAATAGATCTCGCCGCAATGAAAAACGTCTTTGTTTTAATGACTTCCATCCCAACTCGCATATCATATCTGCTATACTCTCTCCCCTATTACGTGATAATACAAAACGAGCTGCCCTTTTTTGCACCCTTTCGATGTCCTCCATCAATCCCACCTGGTAAGGCTCCCACACCCCGCAGCAATATTCTAACACCGGACCTCTGCACAATATCCATAACATTATCTTGTGTGGATGCTCAAATGTCTATGTGGCACTGCTGCTCTGTTTGGACTAAAGCATTCCTTTCCGTTCTTTCTCTTACATTAGCATAAAAACAAAATTTCTAGTCATCAGTAACAATACAGGTTAGAAATGGTCAGTGGTATTCACCCACTAATCAAGAACAAGCAAGAGGGTAATGTACATACGGCCAACCACTGATTTATATGGTTTGGCATGTGGTACCCGTATGATTTATTGTTGAACCTTCTCCTTTGTATTCAAATGCTGCACAGTGACGGAATGGTCATACTTCATCACATTTTCTGGTTCTTGAGTGCAATGATGTGCATCATCGTGGATTAATGCATCCAGACGATCTTCATCAAATGCTGAAGGTCTTTCTGAAAATGGAGGGTCAATAATGTCAAAACACTCATCCTTTAAATTAGAATATCTTTCCTTGCCATGCTCTGTCCCATGGCATTATCCCCATACATGGTGAAAACGTTACCATTGAAACCACATATTCATAAACTCCACTGTTCTCATTTTGCCAACTTAGCCATTTTAAATTAAAATGTAGCAGTGCTTTGTGTCAACATAATATTCATAGAATGACAATGTACCTAAAAGAATGTGTCCACATTAAGTGAGAACAAGGTAATGTACTTCGTAAAAATGGTGGAAAAGACAACTGTATCCTTTGATCCCTAGGCATATGAACTTGTCTTAGATCACATGTAATGCCCCCAACAACACAAAACACAATGATGGGAAAGGCTGACTTAAAGCATACATTGTGTGCTCACTCTTACATTATTGGTATCGGCTGCATAAGTAACAATAACACAGTGCACAGTGTTCACTTAAGATGTCTCTCTGTTTTTGCTCCCAACATTTAATGTTCTAATGATGTACCAACATCATAATGCATTGATGGTGGGTGGTTTAAATAAAAAATATGTACAAATGAAATGAGCTTCGTGACAAGGCTGAAGATATATCGGTACATAGGACACTGCATAGAACTGTATGGAACATTGTAGATGTAACTGTAGATGTGCTCCAAGGAAGTGTGTGGGGCCCTTGATATTGATGTTTCATATTAATGACATCACAGACATTCTTCTTCTTTTTGTTTTTCTGTTTGGGGTATCTAATGACCACATACTAATTTCAATGCTTCCTCCTTTGTTCTTCTTCCAGGTTTCCTTCGTCTTCACTATCTATCCTTTTTTCTTCCTCAGACCATTCTGACCCTGTCTTCCTCTTCTTCTTCCTGCCTTGGAATGCTTCCATTTGCAACACTTTCTTCTTGAAATCCTATCATTCTGCTGGGTCTTTTTCTTGTATTTCTTTCCAAATCTTTCCTAACTACTTGAATCTGTCCTGTTGTTGACATCTTGTCCCAAAGATGCTTAACAATCTGTTTGGTTAACCTGTTGCTGTTCACTCTGTATAAATGTCCAAAAAATAATAGTCAGCTCTTCTGCAGCATTTCAATTGTTTTTCCTATGCTGCAATATACTTCATTACTTCTTAATATTCATACTCATGGATTTCCTAGCAGCCTGAGTATTTTTCAAATGATTCTTAATTCTAGGACTTGAAGTTTGTATAACTCATAATTCAATATTAAACATTCACTTGCATAGAGACATTCTGGTTTTACTACTGTGCTGTAGTGCTGTATTTTCAAATTTTTAGACACACACATCTTGTTGTAAATGTTCATGTTTATATCATATGCTTTCTCCATTTTACATACTATTTTGTCTACAGCTAATATTTTTGAAGCCATTGCCTTGAATCTTTCCTCCCAAATATTTAAATTTATAAACCCTCTTTATCAGTTCATTACCTGTTACTAGGATTTCTGGGTCATTTTTTTATGTTTGCCCTAAAACATTTTTCCTACAGAAACTTTTAAAGCTGCTTTGTTAGGTATTCCTTCTAAGAGGTTGATTTGTATTTCTGAATTTGTTATATTTTTATAAAGAATGGCATAATCATTTGCAAATACTAGACACTGAATTTCAGTATCTCTTTTTCCTGAAGTCTCCAGTCTCATTGTGACAGCTTATGTTCTTTGCCTTTTGTTTCAATTATCTTACTATTTCCTCTAAGATGCAGTTGAGGTGGTGTGGAAACATGTTGTCACCCTGCATTTCACCTGTTATTTTGAGTGCCTTAGGTGTTTCACACCAAAACTTTACTTATGCTTCAGTGTGTGGGTGTTTCACGAATAAGGTTTGCTAGTTTAGTGTAACGCCAAGTTCTTGAGTCACTTTACCCACTGTTTACCTGTCAATCAAATGCTTTTCTAAAACCTGTAAATGTTAAAACTATGTCTTAAAATTCGTATGGACTAAAAGTTGAAATTCTGTTCTGAGCCAGATTCGATCTTTCTAAATCCACTTTGATATTCTCCCAAATGGCTGTCAAGTGTTACTTCTACCTTGTTTAGTAATATTGTTAAAAATATAATACAGCCCACTGGCAACAGATACATACCTGTGCAATTATTTAGATAATGCCTATGACTTTTTTGTGCACAGGATGGATAGGAGCCACTTTCCAGTCTTCTGGAATATTTTCAGTTTCCCATATTTCTTCAGACATAATCTGAAGGTTAGTTGTCATTTCTGCTTGACACCAGTTATGGTTGAGATGATTTTATTTCTTCTCCACTGGCTTTGTTGTTTTTCAGGGTTTTTGTTTGTTTGGTTATTTGTTTGTTTGCTGTAGGTGGTAGATCTGCTTCCATGTTTTCCTCAAATATCTGGAAATTCTAGGTAACAATTCAGTTATCTACAGTTCAAAAATTGATCAAAGTACTTTCTTAGTAATTTACATGTGTGGTTATTGCTTAGACCTATTTTACCATTTTTGTCTCTGATGTAAATACATTGGAGCATGATAGCCCTTTTTGAATAAAACCATGACTGTATGTATGAGAGCATTTTTTCTGCTGTAGTACACAGTGATTCTTTTTTATCACTAATTATGATGCTCGTGTCATCTGCAAATAGTAGAATTTTGGCTGGGCTGTCTGGAGCCTGTATGTCATTGATATAAACTAGAAATAACAATGGGCCCAGAATGCTGCCCTGAGAAACAACTATTTAAATTTGTTTTGGTTCAGATATGGGTTTAAAATTGTGAAGATTGTTGGAGGACCTCAGCTCAACAATTCTTCTTGCGATATTTCAGAGAAATGGCTATTCGCAACAGCAGATTAAGAAAGCCCTGCAAATAAAAACTGCAGAAAAATCACAGGAAAATAATGAGGAAGTGGAAAGTGAAGTGAAATCTACAGCCTTTCTCCCATACATGGGTGATATTTCTTCTAAAATTGCTAGAATCTTGAAGAAACATAAAGTGGATGTGATATTCCGCCCACCCGCTAAGACTGCAGCCTTGTTGGGATCTGTTATGGATGATCTGCTCTTGCAAAAGGTGGGAGTTTATGAAATCCCTTGTGAGTGTGGAAAATGTTACATAGGGCTACCACATGCACTGTACAGGAACGATGCGTCGAACACTAGCGGTACACACGTGTTCTTCAGTCCAACAAATCAGCAGTTGCTGAACATTGCATTTCTACTGGCCATGCCATGGATTATATAGATGTTAAGATTTTAACTACTGCTTCATCTTTCTGGGACTCAGTTGTTAAGGAAGCTGTAGAAATACAACCAGCCGACAACCTGCTAAACCATGACGAAGGATTTCATCTTGACAATGCTTGGAAACCACTTATTTCACACCTTTGTTCAGAAAGAATTTCTGCATCTTCACTTCTGACAGATGTTACCTCTTTTAAAAACTAATTATTTATTTACAAGCACGGTGGATTCGCAGCAGCACTATTTTGTTTGCACTCTGTGCTTATATGTTTATCTTTGCTATATAAATCTTAACTATGACTAGTGCAGTAGTGGCGACTTTGATATCTTTGACGCATGCGCTTTTAATCCTCAGCAGCTTTGTATCACCTGACTCTCCATATAAATAGGCATGCGCAAATGCTATGAACTCAGTCTCCGACTCGCCTTGAAGACTGCTGGGAGGTTTCTAGCTTAAATATTACAAGAAGAATTGTCGCTGTCCCAAGTGCACGCCCGAAAGATGATGGAACAATTTAGTTGTTTACAGTTCAAGAGTTGATAAAAGTACTTTATTAGTAATTTACAGGTGTGGTTATTGCTTGGACTTATTTTACCATTTTCATCTGTGATGTAAATACATTGGAGCATGGCAGCCCTTTATAGAATTTTTAAATGTCTGACACAGAGTTTGGAAGGATAACAAAGATTCTCCAACTCATCTTTCCTGCAGACATTATTGGTATTGTAGTAGTAGTAGTAGTAGTAGTAGTAGTAGTTGTTGTTGTTGTTGTTGTTGTTGTTGTTGTTTTTTAACAGTCATAGAACACACACACACACACACACACACCCTAAAAGACCACTTTCATTCATTCAGTATAAAAGAGAGAATTGTTATAATTCCAACATTCCTCTTCTTTGTCTCACTGCATGTATAATTTATTGAAATAACTGCCCTTTGGAAGCCTATGCATCAGCAGGACAATGTGGTGACCCACGGAGTACCTATTTCCACAGCCAAGCACATAGTTTCTCACTGAAAGCTGCTGTTAAAACTCTCCAGTGCTGAAGGTGCATATTGTTCCATGTCGAAAATTCACCATATAGAAAATGAAAATAAATCTAATGAACAATATGACAGGTTGTTTTATGTTATTATTTTCATACTGTATTAATGACATTTTTAAAAATGTCATTCATTAAGAAGGCATCACTCCTTTGAAGTGGTATGTACAAGCATATTCCATGAAAGTTGTGTGCTAATTGACACTGTCTAAAAGTTTCCTTTTTACACAGACCATGAATGTGGCTTTCTGTTTCTTTGTAATGTCTTCTGAGATTGATTAGAGGCTCAGTATGTCAACAGTGTGTGTTAAAATTAACATATGTTCCAGTCATTGCAGCCATAATGTGGAATTGTAGAAGGAGCACATCACTAAAGCAGTAAATAAAGTTATTAAGAGATGCTTTCCTCTTTGTGTGTACAGTTGCAGCTGCTGGAAGACGGCGGCAACTCGAGGAAGATGCCGTACCCAGTAAAGAAGCAAGAGCTAGAGGTGCCAGGCACTCAGTGGGTGAGTAGTAGTGAGAGCCCACAGTGGGAGGCTTGTGAATCAAATGTATCAGGACAACTATTAGTGGACATTAAGATGGAGTGTGTCCACCCTTCTCCTTTACGGTGGCTTGAACTCTTCTGTTTGTACTTTCATTGAGACGTCTGAACCTCTGTGAAGGAATGGCAGCCCATTCTTCCTCGAGAGCTAAACCCAAAGAAGGTAGAGATGTTGGACATCAGGTTTGGAATGATGTCACCATTATGACTCGTCCCGAAGATGATCCGTTGCTTTCAGGTTGGAACATTGGCACCCAAGTTCACTTCAGGAATGTCATTGTCCACAAACCTTCGCCTCACAATGCTGCTCAGTGACAGGCGGCATTGTTGAGCTGATTGTCAGTCTTTGTGTCTGAACACTTCCTTTGCTGTAGACAGTACACTACCGTCAAATACATAATTGTCCTTCTGAATTTAGCATTTTTTAAAGTGCAATAAGAGGACAAGAAGTTAACAATGAGGAATTGCATACTGTAACACTGCCTCCTCTTCACATGATTGTTGGTACTAAAGATGATGGCAGGTAAAGTTCAGCCAGCATTCAGCTAACCCAAATCCTTCAGTCACATTGCCATGGAATATAGAATGATTTGTCACTTCACTCCTAGTCCCCTGCTTCCAGTTGTTCACTGTCCAGTGGACATTGCTCATTACGTGACCTTCAGTATTGTTTAGTGTTGACAACAGGAGTGTGCGGTTTTGAGAAACTGCTCAGCCATTGCTACCAGGACTGCGGAGAGTGAGGGGTGGCCATGGGGCAAGACACATGAGCCCCACCTAAAAATATAGCAAACCAATTTTATTAGCAATGTAATGTAAGTGGAGTGGCTCCAAATGTTTGTATAAGTTAAACGTGTGTGTGTGTGTGTGTGTGTGTGTGTGTGTGTGTGTGTGTGTGTTTTTCTCATGCCACCACTTGGTAGCTTGGTAACACTGCCCCCCCACCCCTCCGGGGGCACGCCATTCCTTGGTGGGTTCATTCTTGGCTACCATGGGGCCCCAGGCTTTGCAGTACCTTTTCCCTTTTGTGTTGTATGTCAATCATCTTGCTGTTCTTTTTCCCCTTGGGGAACATGTCTGGGGTATTCTTGGGAATTTCCAGCATTCTATCACTGATGTACAAACATCTCACCTTTGTCTTCCGCTCCATTTTCCTTTCTCTGTTCCCCTTCTCTTGTTCCTCCGCTTCTGCGTTCGAGGGTCCTCTTTTTCTCTTCTTGCTCCCTGTGTGCTCCTAAAGGCTGGCCCATGCATCTGTGCATAACAGGTAACTGGGTGACTCATAATTCCCAGCCCCGTGTTGACAGGTCGGATTCTCTCGTTCCTCCTGCTGTAGGCCAGTCTCGGGGTGGGGTGTGTGCTTGAGCAGTAAACTTTCCAAATTGCCATACATTCCAAACCCAATGTGCTGCTACCAATGTCATCATTTTAACCACTCTATAACATCTTGTCAACACCAGCCACATGTCACCTGTGGTAGGGATGCGCACGAGGGCGATCGTCCACCTCTATCTCCCTGCTGTATCAACTGCAAATGCGGCCATGCGAATTCATCTTAGGAGTGACCAGTGTATCTTGGTGTGCACGTTGTTCAAGAGATCCAGTTGAAGGAAAAGGTGCCTTATCCAGTTACTGGGTAGTCACAAACCGTGTGTTCTCTGTCTGGCATCTATTTCTGCTTTTGTTACCCCTTACTCCATGAAAGACGTGGCCAGGCTGACATACAACCTCCAATTCAACTCTGAGGACATGAAATTGCCCAGTGTCAAGGTAGCATCGCCACCCCTCCGTCCTGCTTTGCAAGAAACCGTCGAACTCTTGCCTCAAGGGTCCAAGCAACCAGCTACACAACCTGTAGGCCAGAAAGGCCAGAAGGAGTACTCCCATGAAGACTTACTCTGTCCCTCCAGCCAAACAACACTGGAGTCATCAACTGGGAGGGCTCAAAGAAGTCCTCCAAAGGCAAACAGTCCTCCTTTTGCCACCCTGAAGATCCTCTTTGATGGTGTCGGCACGTAATACCTTAGCCCGGCCAGCCACCATGATGCCGATGTTAACTAAAAACTGTTTTTTGGCACTGGACTCCACAGACAGCCCGCACAAGCGATCTGATGTTTCTGTCTGACTCCATGGAGCAGGATCCTCCTGTGTCTGCACTCTGTAGTAGCACCTCTTCCTAGACTGTCACTCAGCATCTGCCAAGGTGACACCCCAACGTCTGTTCATCATGACTGTTCTCCAATGAAACATTCACCACCTTCAGTCCCACAATGAGGATTTGCGACTGCTTTTAGTGTTGAAGCACCCCCTTGTACTCTGCTTTCAGGAAACGAAATTGTGCCCTCATGACCGCTTTGAGCTTTCAAATTTCTTACTGATTTGCTTTGATCTTCCCTGTTGTAACCATGACTGGAATGGCTGCAGGTATGCTGTCAATGAAAGTGCAGTGGTACCGAATGGGAGCAGTCTGCAAACAAACAAGACAGATGAACAGGAAAGGAAAAACAGACGCAACGACAGATGACTGAGCAAGATGCTGAGACACAAAGACCAACAACAAGCAATAAGCAATGGTGTCACAAGTGAAAACCTCATAAATCGACAAAGGCCACTCGTACATGGAAAGGACAACTGAGGTGTTCATGATGGCCAACCCAGAGGCCATGGCAGCTGAGGGAGATGCCGATCCACCTGGGGGCGGGGAGGGCTGGTGTCAGGCTGGCAGGGAGGCAAGAATTGGGGCAGTGGTGGTGACTCAAGGACCACATGTGTACCTGAAAGAGGTAGTGGTTGAGGAGTTGGTGCGGGAGTCCCGCAGGGGAACGTGGGCGGAGCTGGTTATGATGGCGGCACTACAACCCTTTCAGCGTGTGCACTGATGTCACATACCACCCATGGGTTGCGATGACTGGCAGGTGTCCAACCCGCCTTGCTCCTGTAAACGCAGGCCCACACTACTGTGCTGGAGCCGTAATGCTGAGAGGGCCAAGAGCGGGGGCAGGAAGAGGATGGCATCAGCAAATGCAGCAGGGTCTGTGGCTGTCACCCATGGAGGATTTCCTCTGAACTACGTCCGTCAATTGGCATGGTGTGATAGGTGCTCAAGAACAGGGTGAGGGCCGATGTGGTTGGAGATGTTCAGACTGCCTTTGTCAGCTGTATAAACGTGTGGCCAAGCCTCTCTGCTGCACCATTGGAGGATGTGTTTGATACCATTGGCCCTCAGTGGTGAGAACCTGGGCCAGAGCCACGAGTGTGGCCTCCTTGGTGGTGGCCGCCACACGGTCAACATATGGGTATTTGGAGTAGGTGTCAATGATAAGTAACCACACAGACCCCAAAAACGGGCACTCAGAATCAAGATGGGTGCGATGCCATGGCTGGTGAGGTACAAGCCAGGGTGCAAATGACTGAGGAGGGGCTTGCCTGGTGACGCGCACGCAAAGTGCACCCACGGATGAGCCGGTCAACATCATCATTGATGTCTGGCCAATGCATGTGCGAATGAGCCAAAAATTTCATGTGGGACATACCCCAGTGCCCACAGTGTAACAAACTGAGCACTTGATGCCACAAATCTGGAGGGATGTCCACCTGATGGGATCAGACTCCATGGCTAACAGGAGGACATCATCGACCGTGGAGAGACTGTGGTACAGTGGGTGCCAGGGGCTGAAGTTGGTCCACATCCAATGAGTAATATAGATGGGCTACCTGTGGACCACATAGCGGAGGACCTGCCACAAGACAGGGTCTCGGCATGTAGCTGTGGCAATGTGAGCAGCCATAAGAAGCAGAGCATTCAGCATGTCCTGGTGGGTGGAATCAATGTGGAAACAGAGGACCATCTGTTCGTCAAACACAATTTCAGGACCTGCTGGGAGATGTGACAAAGCGTCTGCATTAGCATCATAGGCGGTTGGCTTATACTGGATGGTGTAAGTGTAATTCCATAAAAATAATGCCCAGTGCTGGATACGATGAGCCGTCCACTCTGGAATGTGGGAGTGGAGCCCAAAAAGCATAACTAAGGGTTTATGGTCTGTTAGGAAAGTTAACTTTGCTCCAAAGAGATAGTTGTGAAACTTTTGGACGCCGAACACTATTGCCAGGGCCTCCTTCCAATCTGGGAATAGTTGTGTTGTGCTGGGGTAAACATCTTAGGATCATAAGTGATGGGCTGTTCAGAGCCATTGACATTCTGATGCATGAGGGGGGGGGGGGGGGGGCCCAATGCTGTATGCTGATGCATCAGCTGCCACAACCAAGGGGTGGTCCGTAAAGAAGGAAGTAAGGCAAGGGGCAGAGTTAAGCATCACCTTTAAACAGAGAAAAGCCTGGTCACAATCAAAATGTACCCCTTTGTGACACAAGTGAATTAGGGGTTGAGCTACAGAGGCATTCTGGGGTAAGAGCTTCAAGTGACAAGTAACCTTGCCCAAGAACACCTGGAGTTCAGATAAGTCCTTGGGATGAGGGGGGGCCTTCAATGGCCACAACATTATGACCTGAAGGGCAAATGCCATCTTTGCTAAGCCAGTGGCCTAAGTATTCCACTTCTGGTTGAAAGAAAAACATCACATGTCTAGCTGACAGCGTAAACCTGCAGACTGCTGAGTGTGAAGTAAGGCACTGAGGTTTTGCAAGTGTTCCTGGCGGGAATGACCTGTACCCAAGACGTCATTCAGACAATTCCTGCAGGGCTGCCTAAGCTGCTCCAGGAACTGCTGGAAAATGGCTGGCACCGAATAGTCAACAAATGGTAGGTGCTTGTACTTGTACAATCAGAAAGGCATGTTGATAATCATGATGTTCCAGGAATTGGCATCTGAGGGTAACTGGTGGTATGCCTCAGCCAGGTCGATCTTTGAAAAGTTCTCTCCCTCGGCAAACTTGGTGAGAAGGTCTTCCTGTCAGGGAATGGGGTAAGTGTCTATGAGGGACTGAGCATTGACAGTAGCGCAATGTCCCCACTCAGCTGAAGGGACCCATTGGGTTTCTGTATGACCACCAAAGGTTTCGCCCAGGCACTACAAGTCACAGGCTCCAGAATGCCAGTAACCTGGAGCCGATACAGTTCCTACTTGACCGGAAGGGGTGGGGCCCAGAAAAAGTGAGGCTGCACTTCCAGCCGAAGTGTGATGTGTGCCTGAAAATCTGAATCACATCAGAGATCAGTGACAAACAATGGCACAGAAGCTGAGCACAGATTGCCCAGGTCCTGAAAAAGAACAGCTGTGGAAACGACCTCAACTTCATCAGAAATTGAGAAGTTAAACAGTTGAAATGCATCCAGGTCAACAATATTCGAAGCCAATGGATAGTAGACGACAAATAGGGTAAGGAGCTGGGGAACGTGTTTGTAAATTGCCTGGACAATGAACTGCCCATGAAGGGGAATTGAACCATCTCTGGAGGTGACCAACTGCCGAGAGGTAGGTGACAACTCAAGAGAACCCAGTCGCATGTATGTTGCCATATTAATCATGGAGACAGTGGCCACAGTGTTGACCTGAAAATGTCATCCTCCGTGAAAAGGCTGAATGTGAGGAAAAGCTAAAAGCTACCGCACCTATGGGTCATCCAGTGGGACAATCGATTGCAGAGCATGTATGGTATCTTGAAGCCCAGGAGGGGCAGGACTGAAGCGGGTCGAGCAACTGCGACAAGCCGATTGGATGTGGCCCTTGTTGTCACACAGCATACACGTTTTTGAGTGGTGGGAACATTCAGCTCGAGAATGTGTGGTAAAGGACTGTGGGCAAGATGGAAGTGGACCGCCCGACCGGCGACTGGAGACACAGATGCCATAGACACATCAGGCAAAGAGGAGTCCCAACATAACTGGCCTCTGTTGGCTGGGTCACAACAACTCACGAGGGTGGTTGTGGCATTGGCCGTGAAGGAAAGTGCGGTGGAACTGAAAGGGAGCAGCCCGTGAACAAACAAAATGGGGGAATGGGACAGGAAGGACAAGCATGACGACAGATGACAGAGAAAGACACCAAGAACAACAAGCAATAAGCAACGGGGTCACAAGTGAAAACCTCACAAAATCAACAATGTTCACTGGTACATGGAAGTAAGCCAAGTAAATGTGATGTCTGTAAGCCAGATATCGAGAGACTTAGGCGAATATCGGACTGCTTCATTGAGTGAGAGGCAGGCACTTAAATACATGATAGGGTATGTCACTATTGGCCGCTACCTTCCCCACTTTTGCTGCTTGGTGACTTTAATGCAAATCATCCCTTTTGGGGTTCCCCAGGACCTGTCAGAGAGGTGCCATCTTGGCTGACCTGCTTAACGAACTTAACCTCTCCTGTGCCTTAATACTGGAGCACCCACTTCCCTGTCCAACTCCTCGCACACCTATTCCCATTTGGACCTATCCTTCTACACTGCCCAGCTTCCCCATCACAGCTTTCTAGGGCTAACTGCCAGCTTTACTCCTCCCTTCCTCCCTGGCAACCTTCAAGGAATGAGATTTCCCAGTTTTGATGACTAGGTCGAATATCCCACATTTGTGGGATATGTTATCCTTACTGGGATATGTTATCCTTACTGCTGAAGAACGTTCCATCCCCCACACTTCCTCTCTACCATGTCGTGTCCCAGTCCCTTAATGAACTGAGGCATGCTGCGATGCAGTTTGCACATGTAGATGTGCTCTCCACATTTTTAACCCCCACCCTAGTCTGGAAAACTTCATTCATTATAAACACATGCGTGCAAAGAGTCATCTTGTTCTTCAGGATAGCAAAAGAGCTAGCTGGATTTCATTCACTAGTTCTTTTATCAGTACCACACATTGCTGTGTCATGTGGGCCAACATCAGACGGCTCTCTGGAACAAAGATCCATTCCCAGTTTTCTGGTTTAACAGTAGCTGATGATCTCATTGTGGACGCTATTGCTATCTTCAACACCTTGGGATGCCATTTTGCAGAAGTTTCCAGCTCTTCCTACCACCACCCTACCTTCCTCCATCAGAAACAATTGGAGGGGGCTCAGGTGAGACACTTCCCTTCTCGGAATCATGAGTGAGTGCTACAAACCTGTCTTCACTATGACAGAGCTAGATCATACTCTCAGCTCATCCTGATCCTCCACCTCAGGGCCAGACACCATCCACATTCAGATGTTGCAGCACCTTTCTCTTGTGGGCAAGTGCTTTCCACTAAAAACCTCCCTTCTGGCAACCCCCCCCCCCCCCCCACCCCACCCCCATATATCGTACCAGATGCATTTTCAAGGTGATGGAATTTGGATGATTCATGACTGGCTCGTGTGGTGGCTTGAATCTCACAATTTACTGATGGATGCTCAGTATGGATTTAGAGTGTGGCGTTCTGCAGTTGACCATCTCATTACGTTGTCCACCCATTTTATGAATGGTTTTCTGTGAAAATCCTAGACTGGGCTGTGTTTTTTGATTTGGAGAAGGCCTAAAACACCTGCTAGAGAACTGGTATCCTCTGTACTCATAAAATGTTGGGCTTCCGTAGGCACCAACCCTGATTTCTTCAGGTATTTTTACAAGACTGAGTTTTCAAGTTGCATGTGGGTTCTGCCTTGTTGGACATCTTTATCCAGGAAAATGGTGTGCCTCAGTATTCCACCCTGAGTGTCATCCTCTTTCTTATCACCATTAACTCTGCAATGGCCCGTATCCCGCCAGGCATCTCCAGTTCTCTTTTTGTAGACGACTTTGCCATCTATTGCAGTTCTCCATAGACCTGTTTCACTGAGCAGTGTCTTCAGCACTGTCTTGATAGTCTTTACTACTGGAGCATTGACAATGGCTTACGCTTTTCCCCTGATAAAACCATCTGTATGAATTTCTGGCAGCAAAAATGATTTCTCCCACCATCTCTACACCTTCGTCCTGTTGCTCTTCCATTCATTGAAACTACAAAATTTTTGGGGCTCATGATCAATAGGAAACACTATTGATCCTCCCATGTGTCTTACCTGGCAGCCCGCAGCTGTACGAGGTTCCCCAGTCTCCTACATGTCCTCAATGATACTTCGTGGGGTGCCGATCAAACCACTCTCCTCAGTTTGTTGCGGACCCTTGTCCATTCGAAACGCGACTATGGGTGCTTTCTTTAGGAGTTTGCACACCCATCCCTCTTATGCTGTCTCAACACTATCCACCATCATGGCGTCTGTTTGGCCAAGGACACCTTTTACACCAGCCCAGTTTAGGGTCTGTATGCTGACAATGTTGAACTACAACTGTCCTACTGTCATTACTTTCTCCTCAGCAATTATGCATGCCATTTGTCTGCCAAGCATGGCCACTCTGCCTATGCATCCTTCTTCAATGATACCTTTGATCATCAGTACGGGACTCGTCCCTCTTCTGTTACCTCCTGGAGTCCACTTTCGCCACATGCTATGGCGATTTAACTTCACACTACCGGCAACTTTCCTAGTGGGTATGAACTGTTCATCACCTTTCCTTTGCAAAGTGGCCCATGTTAATCTCGGCCTTCCTTCATTTCCAAAGAACACTACTCCAGCCTTGATCTGTTGCCTTCAGTTTCATGACCTTTGAATGGAATGTCGCTATAGTACTTTTGTATACACTGATGGGTCTCAGACTAATCATGGGGTCAGGTATGCCTTCGTCATTGGCACCCGTGTCTTTTGATATCGGTTGCCGGCACACTCCTCAGTATTTACAGCCAAACTTTTCGCCTTGTATCAGGCCACGGATTACATAGGGGACACAGCCTTCACAATTGTGTCCTTCGCTCAGACTCACTCACTGCCTTCCAAAGTCTATGTGCACTGTACACTGCTCATCTCTTAGTGCAGCAGTTCCAGGTAAACTGTCACTTGCTCACTATTGGTGGAACCAGTGTCATGTTCCTGTGGGTCCCTGGTCATGTCAGTCTGCCAGGAAACAAGGCTGCTGATGCTGCTGCCAAGGTTGCAGTCCTTGTACCTCAGCCTGCAATTACCTATATTCTTTCCAATGATCTCTGTATTGCCACCTGTCAGGAGGTGCTGTCCCTTTGGCATTGTCAGTGTTCATCCCTTCACAAGAATAAGCTTTGGCTTATTAAGCCTCTGCCAGTGCCTTGAATGACTGCCGTGGAGATTATTTTAATTGGGCTGCATATTGGGCACAGCCTTTTTAGCCATTGTCATTTGCTAAGTGGAGCTACCCCACCACTTTGTTCTCATCACCCCCAAATTTTAACTGTCCACCACTTCCTGCTGGAATGCCCTTTTTAACAATTTACATTCCAGCCTGGGTTTGCCATCTGATTTATCAGCCATTTTAGAGAATGATGCGAGAGCTGTCAACTGCGTTTTACTTTTCATCCGCCGAAGCACTATGACGAAGGCCAATTAATTTTTAGTTTCGGACCTCCATTTCTGTATGTTTTTTTTTTTTTTTTGCCTTGTTTCCATGTGCCTGGTTTTAGCTGTCTCCTGTTCTGTCAATTGGGACAGATGTGAAGTTGTTTAACTCCTCTCTGTGTTCGTGGTCTATAGTCTTGACTTGGGTGCGTATGACCCCAGTTGTTTTTTGTGTCCTAAAGCCAAATGAAACAAACAAAACAAAACTGCTTGGTGAGTAGATTTTTTTCCTATCCAATTACATTATGTTGTAAAAATGGATTATTTTTTGTTGTTATACTAATTCAATTTAATTTTTATCTTACAGAAAGTTTGACATGAAACATAGCATAGTCAGGAATTATTGGTGATACAGAAAAAATACTCATTGAGATAGAATGTAGAGTAAATGTAATTTCTTACTAAACACTAAACTTATCTTAACATCTTGTTCTCTTGATTTATCTCTGGTGCCAGTGCCTTGCTCATAAAATATTTCCCATCAGTACTTTCACTACAGTCTGTTCCCAGACCAATCTGTTTGTGTTCCTGCCTCACCTCTTTACAGGGAGTCCAGCAGGGAACTCTCTTGCCCCATCTACCACCCACACTCGTGGTCATACATTTCACCTATTGTGGATGATCTATGCACAAGGAGAGAAATGTGCTGAGTTTGTCACAAACATAAGAACCTCATTGCTACAAAGAAGACGCATGATGATGTTGGGCAAGTGCAACAGATTTCCAGTGAAAGCCACCTAAAAACAGTGCTGATACACTTTCAGGTTCTCACTAATATGAGACCAACTCTGTAAGGTGTAAGTTGAGCACTGCAAGCTACGCTGGTGATGTCCTAGATTCCAATGATGTTGCACTCAGAGGAAAAATTGATACTGTAACAACAGCAAAAATATGACAACTCTCATCCCCATGGAGGAGATAACAATGCCATCCAGGAGGCACACCTGGAAGAAAAATACAGGAAATGGCTAGGACATCATTAGGGAGGAACGGTGTGGTGGAACAGTGCAGGCAGAAAAACATGAGAATGAAGGAATGAAGTGACACAAGACAGAGACAAGTTAGAACAAGTAATTATAAGGCAAATAATCACAGAACGTGGGAGAACAATTGTGCAGAGTCATCTGCAACCCAAAGGAAATGTGAAGAATGTTTTTCGAACATAGAGCAAAACCTTTAAACCACTGTCAAGAAGCACTTGAACACAGAGATGAACTCTACCTAATGAAACACAAGACACTGGTAAGAAGTTTCCAGAGACAAAAAAGTAATAAAAAAAGCCAAAAAGAGAGATGTTCCTGAATAGCCAAAATGAATAGTTTTTCATTGTGACACAGATTGCACATGCCAACATGCAGCAAATGAAACAGCTCTCTGGTGAAGGCAAGGTAGAGAACGCCCTGATCCACTAAAAGATGTCGCTAATATGAAAACTATTCTTTAAGCTTTCACTTGAGCCCTCTGTCTGTAATAAGTCAGAAACACTCCTGTAGGCACCTACAGTGTAGGTTGGACTGGCAATGCCAATATTGTGGGCTGCATTCTTGTTAATATAGTCATGGCACTCAGAAGCAGATACTT
Organism: Schistocerca americana; assembly: GCF_021461395.2. Lineage (NCBI taxonomy): Eukaryota > Metazoa > Arthropoda > Insecta > Orthoptera > Acrididae > Schistocerca > Schistocerca americana. Next base: position 39,193,760 of record NC_060119.1, read on the forward strand.
GATATCGAGTCTGGAACTTTGAATGGCAAGTGAGCCACTGTGAATTGACCTACAAAGTCTGTGCAATGGAGAAATGCTGTAAAGCCCAGTGTCACATGGCTCAAATGTGGAAACTATGCAGTGGCTGTCATGGGAAAGATGAGCTGCACTGAGTGTGAGTTTGTTTCAGCCCTGTTAGCATGCCAGCAACTGAACACCAGCCAGATGCTACACCACACATTTCAACCTCATTCCTGTTATGTCTCCTCCTCCATTCTGTTGCCATACTCATCATCTTTCCTTTCTGACTCACTTCTACAAAGAATCCTCCTGAGAAGTACCCCACCTCATCTGCCACTCATTCTCCTGGCTACTTGTACCCATCTGTAAGTAAAGAAAGGCGTGTTACATTGTATGCATTTGATGTGGCAATTTTAAAGTAGAACAATGAAAATATAGTAATTGGTAAGCATTTTTGCTATTGCTTTCTGTGGGATCTCTCTGAGAAAGATTCATGATAATTTGAAATTATGGGTGAAGTTTTTTGGAAGTCACTAAGTGCTCTCATTGTCAAATACCAGATGAATATAATGTCGGTATATGCCTGCAATGAGTGAAGCTGCATATACAGGCATAGACACAGTTCCTAACTGTTAAACTTGCCACAGTGTGTTAACCATGTAACATAAGATTATATGTTTTAAGTAACAGATTATTACAGCATTTTAAATTTTGATCAGCAATTATGTGAAGTGTTGACAATGAAAGTTAATTTTCCCCTGATTGTCTTCAGATAGCAGCCTGCAACTTCACTGAGTTCCAGAAAGACAGGGTTTTTTAATGTTCACTGTTGTACATAATTGAGTAGATTAGATGCTCAGTTATTCACTGATTAGTAGGCACTCTACAAGACTGAAATAATTGATTCTGTTCATCATCATTCCATGTTGAAACACTATTAGTTAATCAATTATTTGTTTTACTTTTGCAGATAGAGTTTTTTTATATTAACTCAAAATGTTTTCTGTCAATCAGGTACAATTCAAAGCGTTCTATCTCCTATTGCTGAGGAGAGTGAAAGTGGAAAGAGCACCGGTACAACTGATGGAGCCATGGTATGTTTCACCAGTAGCAGAAAGTTCGATTTTGTGGCCTGTAATTAACACCACACTACTTCCTGGCCTCCTTTCAGGTGCTCACAAAGTTCATTACATTTGGCCTTTTAGCCATTACAATACTTCCTCCTCTTCTGTACTGCCACGCACTCTACACACTTACTTAAATAAAAAAAAAACTACTTCCTTCATATCCTATTCATTTCCATTTCATTCTCATTACATCTCCCATGCCAGTTTGTTTCCTGACACCACAAATATCACAACTTCTTTTCCAATGGAAACTGAAATGCTATCTCAAGTCTAAATTATCTGCTGAATGATCCAAAACATTTCTCAAAGACCAATCATATACTGGCTCTTAATTTAAAACAAGTAACTCTCTTTAATAATTAATGTCAAGTCGTGTGTCATTGGTTAGTATGCAGAATCTTAATGACAGCTCAACTTCATCTTTGTTCTCCTGTGTAATGGTAGTTGTCACAGTGCTCACAGATTTAGGGGGAATCCACAATGCTGAACCAGAATGAAACAGCAAGGAATTAACCCAAGGAGAGATATCATCAGTAGGGAGTAAACCACTCAAATCATCATGTACTGTGAAGAACGACAAAGCAACTATTGTCATCTCACCCTGCAGAAATCCTACATCAATCTGCACCAGTTCTCATGTGCAGCACAGAAAGCTCCTAAAGTGTGTAATAGTTTAAAGCCGCCATTTGAACTAAAAAAGACTTTATGGTGGTGACCACTATTCATCAGTACTATAGACATGGTGAGGTAAACAATTTACCAAATCAATAGGTCATATCATAGTTGTTACTCATTAAATATGACAATTAACATTCTTTCAGAATGACAACTACCACTTACTGTTGTCTAAAATACTTACTTATTGCTGTTTGGAAGTGAGTTTTTCTCATTTTTGAGCAAATATCATAAACACAAATGATAAGTGACTCATTCTCCTCCATATAATCGTGGCATGACAAACTTCCTGAAGTCTTCTGATAATACTTTCCTGGTTGCTAAATAAGTACCAAGAGACTACTTCGAGAGATCTACTTGTCTTAGTGGTTGTTGTGTTTGACACGTGTTGGTTAGTAATTCAATGGAACTACCTTAATGTACTTAAACACATGTGTCACAAATTGTGCAGTGTGATGTAAAAGTAACTGTTTAGCTACTTTTGTCCTTTGGGATTTGCTGTCAGTGATATTAAGATAGGTCTTGGTACCTGAAACAAAATCAAATGATAACTCTTGTGATGGTGTTTCAGATCTTGCATTGACCGTGGCAAACAGTCTTTCGTCCAGTAAGTGCTTTAATTTTCATACACCTTGTTTTCTAGGACCAATATTTGGTACAAATCTTAAAGGTCATGGAATATGCCAGATAAAATAAAATGTTTAAGAAACCAAAAAAGAGGAGCTATAAGTTTATGTAAATGCAATCAAGAATGTAGCACAGGAATCAGCTTAATTTTTCAAGGAAATCCTCAACACGATAGGAAACTCTTCAATTTTGATTTGAAACTACATGGATTACTGCTAAGAGGTTTGAATTCCTGTGGTAACTTACTGCAAATGGATGCCGCAGTGTACTGCACGCCTTTCTGCTCAAGAGTCAAGAAAGTGTGCCCCATAGGCAGATTGGATTTCTTCCTAGTGTTAACTGAGTGAAAGCTGCTAATTCTTGGGAATAAGCTGACACTGTTAACAAGAAATGACAGCAAAGAATGTGTGTTTATTGAGAGGCCTATGTCAGATTACCCAGACTAATTAACATGGGTCAGCAGGAGTAACATGAGCTTATACAACTTAATGCCTGAACCACCCATTTCTGAGCCGAAACATCCTTTGGGAAATGGAAGAATTACCCCAAAATATACCACCATACCTCATAAGTGAATGATAATAAACAAAGTATACTAATTTTTGTGTCACACTGTCATTTACTTCATATACCATTCAAATAGTAAAAATGCCAGCATTAAGTCTTTGAACAAGATCCTGAACACGAGTTTTCCACAACAGTTCACTATCCATCTGAACATATAGAAATCTGAACTGTTACGTTTCACTAATCATACAGCCATTCTGTGAAATTAAAATGGCTGGTTTTGTTGAATTTTTTGTTAGAAATTGTAAAAACTTATTTTTGCTGTGATTTAGCATTCGTTTATTTTCTACAAGCCATGAACCTATATCTCAAACTGCACTACTTGAAACAATACCAACATTCCACAAAACATTCTTTACTACCAAGCTAGTGTCATCAGCAAACAGAGGGCATACCATTTATATAAATTAGGAACAATAGATATATTACAGAAAACGCACACCACTCTTACGAGGTATGTTGGCCTCAATGAATGTGTTTTGTGACAGCTGAATTCGCTCCCAAAGATAACATGTAAATATATAAACACGGAGCCATAAACTTTGTTCATTAAACATTATACTAGTACAGACGACAGTTTTGCATTGGTGATTGAACAGCAGGTGGATGATCCGTGAAAATTCGAGAAGCGCTTTGAGTCTCATGATGTTACATATTCCCTCCAGTGAGTGGATGCCCAATGGTGCACTAAATTTTCTCACAATACATTGAGAACATCCGAAATATCCTAGCAATTACAGTAAAATATGCATTTTTAAAGTTTTTAATGATGTATGTTGAGAAGATGTTCTCTCCCAGGAGTTGAATAAGGTTAGGCTTGAAACCTATTCAGTACCCTCATCCTCAGGACATTGGAATGTGCAAACTATACAAAGGAAAAGGGAGGGTGAACTGATACTTCTTAAATTCTATGGATATTTATACCAGTATCAGTGTGACTTTAGGCTGTACATGGATACAGACAAAGCAAGCCCCTGGGAACTATTGAAATCCCTCAAGGTTGGCAGCAGAAAAAGCATCATTACTCATTTAAGAGACAGTTTTTCCAAGTTCCTATTTTTATTGCAGGTGAAAGTTAGGTAAATTCTAAGAACATTGAAAAAGTATCATCCCTTTGTTCCACTAGATGATGATAGAGAGAGCTGTGTAGGTCAAACAGAGGTAAGGCCAAAAATGTCTTAAATTCTGTAGTCATTGTGATGTGTTAAATAACTTCATCAAATCAGCAGTTTCCCTGGACATTTTATCTGATGAGCCTAAATATAAAGTCCCTCCAGCACATAGACATAAACTTCACAGAGCCCTATTAAGTATGGTGTAGCCATTTGTTCCCTTCTTGTGCTAAGTTCATCCTTGCTACTTTTCACATATGCTGCAGATGCTCTCCTATTATGGTGCCCAGAATGATACTTCTGCTTAATTCCAAAATTGCACCTCCCCTGGCTTAAAGAATGTTTCTTCCTACTTGGTGTGCAGATTTTGACTGAATATGCATGCTGTTTCATTCCAGTTTGGCACAGAACTTTTCTTGAACAAATTTGGCACAGTGCAAATTTCTTATCGCCTATAATCTTCTTACTTTTATAACTTTTTGGCTTTCTGGAATACACACAGGACATCTTGTGACTGAAATATGTTATTTGAAATGAAAAGAAAACAGTGACTGACAAACAGAAAAAGCCTGTTTGTATAAAGTTCATGGATAAACTTTTTATTTATTTATTTTTTCTCCTGTGAATAGTTCATCTGAGGAACACATTCCAATTTTAGATCCTCACGGTTTGTTGTTTCCTTTTCTTCCATTATGATTTCATTTGTTCACTATATTCTGTCTCTTTGCAGACCATTTTGAACCAGTCTTTTTAGCTACCCTGCCTCGGAATAATTTTATTTTCAATACTTCTTCCTGAAAGATTTCTCTGTTAGCATCTTCTGTCCTTATATAGTTTTTTCTAATTTTTTTTTTACTTCACTGACCCAGCTATTTCTGTACTGCTTATCCCACAGCTATTTAAAAATCTTATTTGTAAATCTACTGTCTTGTGTTTGTGATGAAGCAAGCTGGGATAGTTTTACTCCCATTCTTGTTTTGCCATCTGCCTCCTTAAAATTCATTTTGTCACTTTTGAATTAAGTACTATTAACATATGTCAATATAATCTGCATTTTCATAAGAGAGAAACATTGGCCCTCAGTTTTAAAGAACTTAACATCAGATCAAATTTTGTGCTTAATTTTATGTATGTAATTGAATTCCCAGTTTATTTTGACTATTCCTTGTCGGTATCTTCAATTATTAGGTGAAATCAGTAATTGTTTCATAACTTAAATTCTATTGTTGATGTATAAACAAATCTAAATTCTGTACTAATTATAAACATTTGGGAGACAAAATACTAGTAATCTTAAAGTATCTATTTGGCTCTATTCAGAAACATGTTAGCAAAATTATCTGTTATTTAATCCCAAAGTAATTAATAGCTTTGTCCAAAGTATTGTTTGCATACATTAATTTGTCAATTTGATTATTTAAACAAATAATTCTGTCTAACTCTTGTAGTAGAAGAAACTGTTAAAAAGACGGAATTTTTCGATGTAATCAGTCAATTTAACGAGTTAAGATTTAATTGTAATCTCTGTAAATTAAACTTCAAACAATGTGTAGTTTCAGTACCTATCATTGTGGTAATGTATAAGGGCCTGATTTCTGGTCCTGAGACAGTCAGTCCAGGGCCAAGTTTGAGACGTGGAACCTGTGTTGGTTAGAGCGACAATAATGTATCAACTTAACAGTGAACCTATCTATTTGGACCACATCGGTTTTAAAGGATTTTCTAGCATTCTTAACATCCCCCCCTCCTCCCCCCTCATGCTGTAGAAATCCTTAAGCCACTTCTACTGGCTATTTCCTCAAGGAAATTCGTTTGTGTTACAGCAGATGCCACATTTTCGGCAGGTATAACAAAATCACCTCCAAATTGATTTCGACCTTTTTTCTTCCTTCTCCTAATCTTATTGGAAAAATGCTGAGTTCAATACATTCTTTGTAAGAAATTCTTACAATTTTCCCTAATACAGTATTAAAATGATGGGTACAGGCCGTCACCTTGTGGTACATGTGTTTTTATTTTGAAGGCTGTGAAATTTCTCCCATAAGATTTACTTTACAGAGTGGTATCTGTAAGTGTTTCATGGATTAGGTTTGTCAGTTTAGACCTTACACCAAATCCTCAAATTATTTTATCTGTAGTTTTTCTGTCAACATAATCAAAAACCTTCTTGTTATCCACAAACATAATACAATATCTTTTGAATTTAGTAATTGGTGATGAATTAGTGACTTGAGATTAAATATTTGATCTGATCATGACCTTCCCTTCATCTAAAGCAAGCTTGATATTCACATTAATGGCTGTCTAGTGTTGTTTTTTATTCTGCTTGATAAAATTTTGGAAAATACTTAGCTGCTACTGACAGTAGAGAGGTTACTATGTAGTTGTTTCCATCCTGTTTATTATCTTTCTTATGCAGTGGATGTATCAAGGTAACTTTCCACTCCTCTGGGATATTTTTTTTCTGTTTTTCAGATTTCATCAAAGAGTAAATTTAGCTAATTTGCCTTATTTGGCAAGGACCACATCAAAAGTTCAGCTAAAATACAATCTTCTCCACAATCTTTCTTATTTCTGAGGGTGTTAATTCCTTCTTCAGTTTGTTGTATAGCTTGTGGTAAATCTTCTTCACAATTTTCATTACTAACTGAGATTTGAAAGTCATGAAAGATCTTGAAAGCATTATTTAACCCAATTTGGCCGTTTTTAGTTTAGAAACATACTTGCGGTTTGAAACCTCTTCAATTTGTTCTTCACAGTTTGATATAAAAAACAGGGGATTTATTCCTGTCTATTTGCAAAAGTTTCTCTTTCTCAAGCTTTATTTGGTATTTCTGATTAATCTGGTAGTTTTCTTTCTTTGTTGTTTAGATTGATCATGATCTAGAATTTTCTTTCAGCATTTTTGCCTTATTCATCTTTTATCCATCTCTGGTATGGTTTCTTTGCATATTTCATTCCACCACATTTTACCTTTATTTTTTATTATTGAATTATTTTTGGTGCTGTGAATATCTTTTTGCAAGCTGCCATGCTTAGTCACTTTAATTTCATGTTGATAGCCTTTAACTGATTCCTTAGTTAGTGAGTCTATCTGCATTATGTTTTAGTAACCTTTGTGAGTTTCTTTGTTCTTTGTTAGACAGAAGTTTTACTTCAAAGTCACCTTTCCTTACTACTTTCAAATTCATAACTTCCATTGTACTTCTTTGTGAAATAGGTACATGACCTAACTGATTTTTTTTCTGACATTTTGTTGTGAGATATCCATGTTTTAGCTTCCCTTGGGAGCTTCCTAAGGTGGGTTGACATCAATTTCAAGAGACAGCTTTGACACAAAATGATTGACCTCAAATGTGTTGGTTCTTCTGTGAGGTGGGTGATATACTACTTGATTTATGAATTTCTTTACTTTCTGTTCATTTCATTGCTATCATGATTTTGGCTTCAAGCCCTTAATGAGCACAGAAAAATATGTGGCAGACAGGTGAAAAACATATTCTTTGAGCCACAGAATTGACAAAACATTCGTTACATGTGCTGTTTCTCCGAATATGTTAAGAAATCACTGGGCAGTTTGAGGCCAGTTTGGTTTCAACATTGTAGTAGTTACAATAAAAATATCTCCCTCCATCATTTGGACAATTCTCATTTGTCTGAGGAGGTCCATTAGCAGTTCGTCTCCTTCTTAAATTACTTTCAGCTACATTTGTGGAAATTCTAAAAGGCCTTGAATTTTTGTGGTGGTTCTTCATTTACAGACCTGCATATCAATATAGTCTGGCAGCCTTGGCAGAATCGCCAAAGCCTAACCCCTCCTCTTGTCCAGGCCAAGTAGGAGTGTCGCAAATATTGCAAGAAAATTTTGATATTTAGATAAACATCTCTTAGCCCGTACCTCAAAATGTCTAATGGAGAAGCCTTGTCAGTGTTTAGTTCTGTGCTTCCAGGAGTCCTGCTGAGTTTTCAACATTTTATGCACAATATTTCGATGACATATTGTGCAGGCTCTTTCAGGTACTGCAAGTCTGGAGTTATACGAAATTGGTGCTAGGTATTCAATCTCTCAAGGAACCATTTATTGTATGTCATGCACCAGTGTATATAACAGAGTTTGATTGCTGGTACCCACTGTGCAATTTCATGCTTTTTGTTGGTTGGGGCCCTCACTGATATTCTGTAACACGCAAATACTGTGTGTTTTTCAGCGGCTCCTATCTCATACCCTTCTAATAGATCTAGATGCAGACACATCCCACACATCCTCCCTCCACCAACTCCACCTACTGAAGTCCAGCTAGAAACATTACCTATCCCTTCAGTGGTGGGCAACCTGTGAAACACGTCATGTGATCTAAATGCTAGGCCGTAGCCAACCACTGTACTGCATTCTAGGAGGGCAAGACAAACAAGCAGTTACTGTCTGCATAAATGGCACACCACCAAACCCAATGCACTGATACCAGTGTCATCATTATGACCACAGTCAAATGTCATGGCGACGCCCAGCCAACTGTGTAACCTGGCTACCTTGCCCTCTCTGCTGCACAAGTTGCAATGGTGATCATGCCACCTCCTTCCGAGATTATCGCGTGTATCTCAATGACTGGGTGTCCAGGAGGTCTGGATCAAGGAAAAAGATGCCTTACCAGATCACTCGCAAATTGTTGGCTAGTCAGTGACCCTGTGTTCTACCATCAGGCAGTTACAGTACCATTGCTGTTACATCTCACTCCATGAAGGATGTGGACATCCAGATGTGTGATGTGAAATACAGCACTGTGGTTGTTGAATCACCCAGTGTCATAGCAGCTGTGTCGTCGTCGTCGTCCTACTCCTACTCCTACTCCTACTCCTCCTCACCAGCTGTGCAAGAAGCCTCAAACTTTTGTCTCATGGGACAAAGTCACCTGCTACACAACTGAAAGCCCAGGAGGGATGGAATGAATACTCCCACAAAGACTTTCTATGTCCCTTCAGCCAACAAACATTTCAGTCTTCCTATGCCAACCAGAAAGGATCCAAGAAATCAAACAAAGGCAAACAATGTGCTTCTGTATTGGCTCACAGTTCCTCCTCGATGGTGTGGCCAAATGATAACCTTTGCTGACTGACCACCTTGTAGCTGGTATGCATCTCCAGGCGTCTTTCTGCTCTGGACCTCAAGGACAGACAGAATGAGAATGCCAACACCTCTGTAGATCTTACAGAGGCTGATTCTCCAGCCCTTCTGCCCTGTAGCAGTGAGCTTTCAAAAGCTGCCACTCAATAGTCATTGAGGTGACACCCCTGCATTTTTCCCTTCTCCCCTCTCCTAATCATGACAATCCACCAATGGAATGTTTGCTGCCTTTGATCCAACAAAGAGGATTTATGGCTGCTCTTGTAATCACAGCCTCTGCTTGTTCTCTGCCTCCAGGAAACAAAATTGAATCCTCATGACCTGCTTTGAGCTCTCGCATGTATTTCCAGTCTACAGTGACATCCCCCTAACCTCACAGCATCATCCAAGGACCGATTCAATGTAATTGGGTGGAGTGATACTGCTCATCAAGGATGATGTTCATAGTCTTCTTGGAAACCCAGCTTCAAGCTATTCCAGTCTGCATTTTACTTCCTATCCTAAACTTTTCCATATGTACTGTTTGCATACCTCACTCAGTCTGTGTCACTGGACAGTCTTCATGCTTACTGGCCAACTCCCTCACCCCTTTTGGCTGCTCGTTGACTGTAATGCACACCATTCCCTTTGGGACTCTCCCAGAACCTGTTGGAGAGGTGCCTCTTGGCTGACCTTCTCAGTCACCATAACCTCATTTGCTTTATTGTTGGAGTATCCACCTGCCTTTCACACTCCATGCACTCCTACCCCCATCTGGACCTCTTGTGCACTGCCCAATTTACCCATCATCTCATCATTGTCTTTGTTATGCACTCAAGCGACCATTTCCCATTAGCTATCCATTTTCTGACTCCTACCCCACCTACGTGCCCACCCAAATGGCAGCTTTCCAAGGATTTCTAGAGATTTGCTGTTCCCTGGCACCCTTCAGGAAATATTGTTTCCCCAGTTGTGATGCCCAAGTAGAAAATCTTAAAAATTCTATCATTACCACCACACAATGTTCCATTCTCACACTTCATCTTCACTGTGCTGTGTCCCAGACCCTTGTTTGACTGAGCCATGTTGTGACTCAACTCATATGCAAAGATGTGCTCTACATGTTTTTAACATTCTATGAAAGCAAACTGCAGACATTGCAAACTGTTGCTTGAACAGTGTCGTCACACCCTTCAGGATAGCAAGAAATTGGCTGGATTAAATTAACTAGTTCTTTTAACTGTTCCACTCCCTCTTCTGTTGTGTTGGCCAACCTCAGGTTGCTCTCTGGGACCAAGAATCAATTTCAAATTTCTGTCCTGGTAGCAGCAGATATAGGCATAATAAACCCTATCACTATCTCTATGATCTGTAATTTTATAATGGTCTGTTATTCACTTCCCCTTCCATGATCCTTCAGACTACTCCACCAGGTCATATTTGAGGGGTGTTCTTTCCAGCAAACTATTCTGTACTTCTATTTCAGTCACTGGCATTATCCTTGCACCAGCCTTCATGGATCTAGCAGCTGTAGTCTACATTCCCACCATGTTGACTTGTGTTTTGTGGGCTCCTTAGTCCTGCACTGTGGCAGTGGCTGTAAGTGGCAGCTGGCAGCTCTAGTGAATTCAGACAGTTATGCTCAATTGAAATAGAAATATTTTGTGATTCTTCATTTGTATTATTATGCAGTTTTTGTCAATTGCACTTTAATAAAATTTCACATGTATCTACTTGTCACTGCACCTGATTCGTAATCTGTCATTATATAATTTACCAACTTACTAACACTGAGATGAGCATGTGCAGTGAGATAACATACCACTGACACATTTGAAGGTGTTTCATTTATGCTTAAATTCAGTTCATGTAAAGTTATTCAGCTTTTTAATTTTTTTTTGCAGGAACGGGAAGAGGTACACCCAGAGGAGGTACTGGCAGGTGAGATTTTTGCTTTCTTCAGTAGCTTAATTACATGCTAAAGTTATCGCTTTAATATTTTCTTATGTGGTATTTTTTCCATATTTTTCTTGCTAAAGTATTTCAGTGAAACAGTTGTTCAAAATTTTATACTTGAATTTGACACTGGATGTTAATTACATGGTACATAATTCATACTGAAAATTGGCAGTGCCTTTGTAACTACAAAAGATTGGTCACAAATGTGCAGTTGTGTTTAAAATGTATGCGGTGGTAGATTGTGAGGGAAATGTGATGAAAGAGAAAGAAGACAAATTTCTAAGTACCAAATTGACATTTTAAAATAAGTCATTGTAAAGGTGAGCTAACATTACAAATTGGCACACTACAATAATTAGCAATGTTAAGATCACAGTCCCCTTATTCCGTAGTCGTGGCTCATATTAAAATTGTCACCTTGAGATAAATATATTTATGTATAAAACAATCACTCAGCATAGTTGAGCTTCTTAAAGAGAAAAATTGCCAATCTTATTGGGGACTGGATCGAGTTAACCACATTCATGTCCAGTGATTTGAAACCTCATCACCATGTCTCGAAGTGAAGAATATTGTCCCTGTAATCCTCCTTCTCTCCTGAATCAGTATTTTGCAACCTCACTGACGTGATGTGTGAAATAGCCTGGGTGCCCCAGTTATCCCTCACCTGCCAAGAGGGTTATTGACTACGCATTGACAATATGCTACTGAGTACAAAATGCCTGACTTGGTTGTAGCTTCACAAACTGTGTACTGCATACTCGATACCCATCTCCAATTCTGTCACCTCGTCCACTCCCATATCAACTTCCCTAATTTAAACATATGGGAGTTCCCCTTAACTCATCCTTAAGTTCCACAATCCTCCCTCCCTCATTACTCATTACCCGTGTGCTGCCTTCCTCAAGCATAGCTCCGTCCATATCCCCGTATCTGTCCCTGTGCCTTCTATATTACATCCTGTGCCACCCCACCCCATCCCCTCACTGACATTCTCACTCAATGTGTCCACCACAACTCCGCACAGAGTTGTCCTGCAGGTTTAAGAAAATCTATCTGATTGAGAAAGGGACGGAGTGTGGCAAATGTTATTCAAGGCTTAGCCTTTCACTGCTTATTTCCATAGTAACTCTTTCATGACAAACAGAACATCTTAGGCTGGTGCATAAGACTGTAATGTTTTCTGCAAGTTCAAAAAACACACACTATACATAATGGAGACTTAAGTCATCATAAATAATATAATCTGCTCCACTAATCACTGCAGTCTGCCAATGTTGGGGTAACTTTCTGAATCCACAACAGTAGAAATCACGTGGTTTTGTAGCATTGCTGCCTTGTTTAGACAAAAGCATTCCATTCTATTCCTTCCCTTAAATTAGCACAAAGACACATTTTCTAGTCATCAGTAATGGTGCTGGATAGGAATGATCAGTGGTGTTCACACACTAATCGATGACAAGCAAGTGGATGATGCACATAAGGCCAACCAGTAATTTTTCTGATTTGGCTTGTGGTTCTCATATTCTTCATTGTTGAACCTTCTCCATTGCATTCAAATGCTCCACAATGAGGGAATGAGCATGAGGGACACAATTGTGGGGGTGGGGGATGTTTTAAAACCAATTTCCATCAATTGACTTAAGAGTGTGCTTTTATTTTGCACAATAATGCCATTGGCTTCATAGCCATTCTTGAATGCCTGTTGAAATGTTAATATGTATGTCATGCTGTGTTGTTCTGTTATTGAAAAAAAAACATGTTTCTAACTTTATAGACCCATTTATAGTTTTCAACTGTGCACAATATCAGCCACATCACATATCTTTCACACATACTCATATCCTGCAATAGAACCCACCTTAAAAGACCAAAAGTATATTTTTTCAGTAACTCACAGACTGGTCAAACAATCTTAATTTTTCAACATGATCTTCAGAATGGGTATAAAGTTGAAATCATGACTGTGTAAACAAATGAACAAGTAATATTCAAATCATGGAAATTTCTTTAAAAAGAAAGGTAAATGAGATACTGGTAGTCAGTGAGACAGTGTCAGTAAAAGAGGAGGAGAGATTTGTGAAGATAGAATCAGTGGGAGGAAAAGAGATAGGAGCCTGTGTAGACAAAAAGGAAGACTTAGGGACACCATAAATCAGCTTCTTGGTATACATGAACACATAAGTGTGGGAGAGAGAAAATTTTGGTCTGAGGTCTTACACTCTAGTGTATAAGGAAAAACAACTAACTTGGATGCCCCAGAATTATTTTTGAGCTGTTAAGGAGTTGTGAAGTCAGTGAACTTATCAAAGAAAGACAAAAACAGACAGTGTAATTGAGAGAGGTGACATTGTCAGTGGGATATACTGTAAATCAGTGGGAGAAAAATGAGACAGTGGGGGAGAGCCATATACATAGACAGTGACAGTGACAGTGACAGTGAGGGGGAGGTGGTGAGCATGAAGGCTTCACTAGAGGGAGAGACCGGATGAATGAATTTAGGTAATTGCGTGTTAAAACAGTGGGAATATGTTAACATTGCAAAAACGTTTGGTGAGGAAGGCAAAATGTAGACTGGGGCAGCTGGTTCCTCACTCTACTGTCAGTATTTTAAAGAGGAAAATATTCATCTTTCATGTGCTCCAATAGGGGCATTTTACCAGTTGTTTGCCCTATGGTACTATGTGTTGCATGAGATACTGCTGGTGGAACTAGAGTTCGTTTTTTTGTTGTTGGTGATGTAGTAGGTTGAATCAGAGAATGTGGTAGTTTAAAAAAGCGTATTGTTGAGACACTATTGAGTGCACTACCTTCGGTTGCATGTTGCATGGAAAGTTAACCTGTATTGTGGAACATGTGGACACTGAAGTGCATAATCTTCTCATTGAGTAGAGGACAGGGATGTAATAAACATTACTTATCAATAATACAGTGTCTGCTAATGCTTCATTTTCTGTACAAAAGGTAATGTTCATCACTCTGATTTTAGATGCTTTTGCTTCATCTGTATTTCTTCCCACAGGAACAAAGCATCAGGTAAATTAGTATCTTGTGTAAAATTTTCTTATTTCATTTCAGGCATAAAAATACATAAGTGTTTTTCTATGAGAGTGTGGAAAGAGAAAAATTCAGGATGGAATGTAACAGTATTATGGGAAGGGAGGTTGCTACTCACCATATAGCAGAGATGCTGAGTTGCAGATAGGCACAACAAAAAGACTGCCATTAAGACCTTCATCAACAATAGTCTCTCTGTTGCGTCTATCTGCGACTCAGCATCTCCGCTACATGGTGAGTAGCAACATTCCTTTTCATAGTATGGAAAGACAGGCTTCCTAATTACAGAACTGACACTGAAAACTAAATTTGCTACCTCCAATAGGTATTTTTTCTTTTTTTCAAAGCACATTTTCTGAATCCATGCTACTGGTACCAACACACATTTTCAGTCAGAATTAGATTTTGCTATTATCTACAGATTTGAATAACATTTAAAAATGTATTTGCAATTTCCACTGTAATTAATTATGATAATTTCACAGAAAGAAAACAGTAGCATGCCCATGTGATGAGCCCTTGCTAAGTTCACACTCTTGTCAAACAGTGTAAGTTAATTGGATAGATAAAAACATCTAATCACCCATCACATTCTTTCGTGTGTCTGTGTGTGTGTGTCTGTGTGTGTGTCTGTGTGTGTGTGTCTGTGTGTGTGTGTGTGTGTGTTTTCTGCTGCTGCTTGGCAAGTAGATTTTTTAATCTATCAAATAATTAAATTGTAAAGAAGAAATAGCTCATTTAAAATTAAACACGAAATAGAATTAGATGCAACTGAGGTGAATGACTCATAAAACTGAAGAAGTGAATTGAAACAAAGAATATTATGAAACAGAGTCGCTACTCACTATATAGTAGAGTTGAAATGAAGGATGTCAAGTTGGGCAGCATGCTTAGCAGCAGGGTATCAACTTGTTTCTTGCCACAGTTTGTATGTGGCCATTTATGTGGACAGACAGTTTGTTTGTTGTCATGCCCACATATAATGCAGCACAATGGCTGCATCTTAGCTTATATAGCACATGACTGGTTTCACAGGTAGCGCTGCCTTCAATGGGGTAAGTGACCTTTGTGACCAGGCTGGCGTAGGTGGTGGTGGTGGTGGTGGTGGTGGTGGTGGTGGTGGTGGTGGTGGTGGTGGGATGTATGGAACAGGTCTTGCATCTAGGTCTATTACAGGGATATGAGTGATTAAGTATGGGTTAAAAGTTCTTCCTAAACACCCAGAATCCTAAAACCCCTCCCCTCATTCAGATTCATTGAAGACATCTTTGTGATCTGGAGCGAGAGTGAGGACACCCTATACGCATTCCTCCAGAACCTCAACAGCTTCTCCTCCTTTGCTTCACCAGGACCTTCTCAAGCCAACAAGCCACGTTCGTAGGTGTTGATGTACACTTCAAAAGACGGCTACATCACTGTTTGTGCCTATATCAAACTAACTAACTACAAGTAATACCTTCATTTTGACTACTACCACCCAGTCCATACCAAGAAGTCCCTCCCATACAGCCTATCCACCCATGGTTGCCACATCTGCAGTGATGAGGGGCCCCCCTCGAAATATACCGGGGGACTCAATGAAGTGTTCAGACAATAATTATCCTCCAAACCTTGTACAAAAACAAATCTTCTGTGTCTTATCTTTGCAGTTTCCCATGACCCCCAAAGTCACACAATCTGGCCACAGAGGATTATTCCCCTCGTAACTCAGTACCACCCAGGACTGGAACAACTGAATTACATCCTCTGCCAGGGTTCCTACAAACTGTCATTGTGCTCTGAAATCAGAAATGTCCTGCCTACTATCCTTCACACCCGTCCCACAGTGGTATTCCTCTGTCCACCAAACCTACACAATATACTCGTCCATCCCAGCACAATCCCTGCTCACAAACCCTTACTTCACGGCTCATATCACTGTAATAGAAGTAAATGCAAGACATGTCCCATACATCTTTCCACCACCACCACTCCAGTCTGGTCACAAACATCTTATATCCCACCAAAGGCAGGGATATGTGGGAAACCAGTCATGTGATATACAAGCTGAGCTGCAACCAATTTGCTGATTTCAGCATGGGAATGACAAGAAACAAGCTGTTTTTCTGCAAGAATGACCAGTGATAAACTGTGGCCAGGAACTCTCCCTGCAGTATATCCAACGTTCCTGTAACCCTCCTTGCTTTAACCTTCATTAGTCAAATTTCTCACCCATTCAGACCCTTCCTTGTCTCCATTCCAGTGCTACATAGCCCTCATATCACCAACACAAGAAGTCTTCTGAACTCCTTTTGTAGAAATAACTTCCAGGATTTTGCTTTTTTGTGGGTGGCAAAGTCAGTGAAGATATTACTTATCTTTATGACATTATTTGCTAGGTATATACTATTAGACATATATTTTCACTGATAACTTATTCTTGAAGAGAAGTGATGTCTGTGTCTTGTAACTAGTGTGTTCAGAAAAATTAGTGTTTTGATCACTCCTTTTATATTCAAAGCTACGTTTTTACATTTATAATAGCTACCACAGCTAAGGCTAAGTATCTATGGCTGGATGACATGACTGGCATTGCAGTAATAGAGCTTACAAAACAACTTTGCTAATTAATGCAAGTATCTATTAAACCTGACTCTGTCAAAATCCTGACTGTAGTTGGAGATTAGCCATCACAAATGTACAGATACCGTTTTTCGATGTACTATTTTTCTTCCTCCTCATGAGATGGTGTACTGGAGACAATTGCATTGTTTTCCTTATTTTGTCTTCGCTGTCTTAGTAGTTTCTTGGCATAATTTAAGTGTTTACAATTATTTATGGAGCTGTGTTTTGAATACTGGGAGAGAGGGGGATTTATGAAGAATAGTCAGCAAGAATAAGGTTTCTATGCTTTACTTTATGACATATGAGAGCTGATTACCTCTGAAATTAAGAGGCTAGGAGAAAATAGTGTAGTAGAAACAACTGAAACACATAGGAGAAATGTGCACACACATTTGGAGAGAATTTCTAATAAGTATCCGAAGATAATGTACGTACAGTATCACTGTCCCTTTGCTCTTAATATATTTCCCATTAAGACTTTCACTACAGTCTTTTCCCAGACCAATGTGTTTGTCTTCCTGCCTCACCTCTCTACAGGGAGTCCAGTAGGGAACTGCATTGCCCCATCTGCCACCCACTCTCATGGTCATTCATCCCACCTATTGTGGATGATCCATGCACAAGGTGAGAAATGTGCTCAGGTTGTCATGAACATCAGAACTTCATTGCAACACAGAAGGCACATTATAATGTTGGGCATGTTAAATGGCTTCCTAGTGCAAAAAAACATCACAATAGTCCTGTTATGCTGTAAGGTTGTCACTAATATGAACTAAGCTGAGCACTGCAAGCTGCACTGATGATGTCCTAGATTCCAATGTTGCTGTGCTCAGAGGAATAGTTGTGAATGTTAAAGCAAGGCAAGGTAAAGAATGCCCTGATCCAATGAAAGATGTTTGATAATATGAGAACATTTCTTGAAACTCTAGTTCAGCACTCTGTCTGTAACAACTGATAGGCACTGTTGTAGGTATCTAAAGAGTAGGTTGCACTAATGATGCCAATATTGTGGGCTGCATTCTTACTAATACAGACATGGCACTCAGAATTAGATAGACGATGTCAAGTCTGGGACTTGGGTTGGCTGGTGAGCCATTGTGCAGTGGTCTATGAAGGCTGTGAAGAGCACAGAAATACTGGAAAATTGTCCAGTGTCATGTGGTCCCTATACAGAAACTATGCAATGGCTGTCACGGGCAAGATGATCTGCTCTGAGTTTGTTTCAGGTTTATTAACATGCCAGCAACAGGCAGCACTCTGTTGAATGTCTCAAGACAGCATTGTGAAGTACCAGTCAAATGGTACACTTCCACCTCATTCCTATGATGTCTTCTACTCCATCCTGTTCCCATACTCATAAAATTTCTTCCTGCCTCACCTTTACGAAGAATGAACCTGAGAAACAACCCACATCATCTGCTACACAGTCTCCTGGCTATGTGTATCCATCTGTAAGTAAAGAAAGGAGGATTACATTGTATGTGTTTGATGTGCAATTTTACTGCATGAACAGCAAAAATGTGGTAGGTGATAACATTTTTGCTGTTACCTTATGTGGGGTATCCCTGAGAAAAGTTAATGATAATTTGAAATTCTTGGTGAAGTTTTCTGCAAGTCACCAAGTGCTCTCATAGTCAAATACTGGATGAATAGAATGTCAGCATACGCTTGCAGTGAGTGAGGCTGCATATACAGTCATACACACAGTTCCTAACCGTTAAACTTGCCACAGTGAGTTAACCCTGTAACATAAAATTGTATATTTTAATAAGCAGATTACTACAGGATTTTACATCATAAAATTTCGTCAATAATTATTTGAAATGTTAACAATAAAAGTTTATTTGCCCCTGGCAGTATTCAGATAGCCAGCTTGCAACAGGAATAAAGTTCCGGCTTTGTGGAACTCGGTTAGTAATTTTCACTGTCGTACATAATTGACTGGATTAGATGCTCAGTTATTCACTGATCACTAGGCACTCTAAAAGATACAAATAATTGATTCTGTTCTTTGTAATGTCATGTTGAAACAATCTTCATTTATTAACTGTTTGTTTGACTTTTGCAGATTAAGTATTTTTTATATTAACACACAATTTCCTTTTTTGTCAATCAGGCCCTGTTGCCGACGAAGCCCCACGTCCTATAGCTCAGGTGAGTGAAAGTAGAGGAAGCACAACTGAGACTGTCAGAGAGAGGGTGAGTTTCACCAGCAGCAAAGAAGTTTAGCTTTTTGGCATGTAATGAAACCCTCCCCCCCCCCCCCCCCCCCCCCCCCCCCCCCCTATGTTTCCTGGCCTCATTCCAGGGTGCTCACAGTTTTCATTAGCCCTTGGGTTTTAGCCCTTCTGTGGGCTGCCCTGCACACCCCATTTTAATTAATCAACTCCTTTCTACATATCCTATATATCTTCACTTCATACTTATTATTTTTTTCACTCCAATCTTTCCTGACACCACAACCTTCGCAACTCCATTTGCACTGGTAACTCGGGTCTATTATTACAATGTAATTACCTACTGAACAGTCACAAAAATTTTTCAAAGAATACTCGCATACTGGCTAATGACAGTAATGGGTGCAACAGATCTAGGGCATGGCACTTCACTGAGCAAGAATGAGATAGCATGGAATGAACCACTCAAATCAGCAGGTACATTGAAGCCCGATGAAGGAACTATCATTGTCACACTCTGCAGAAATTGTTCATGTATTTGCAGCAGATTTCATGCAAGAGAAAAAATTCTGAAAGTGAATAAAAGTTTAAACCCACTATTTGACCTGGAATATGACTTTCTGTCAGTAACCATCATTCATTGGTACTATAGACATTGAGAAATATGTAACATTAACCAAGAGATCGGTTACACCACAGTTGATATTCAGTAAACATAATTACCACCTACAGTTGTCTAAAATATTTAGTTATTGCAGTTACATGCCAATTACCTTTTTAAACTGATAATGGAGTCACTCTTCTTGCTATTATCATAGCCAGATGAACTTGAAAAAAATCTTATTAGAATACTATCTGAACCATTAAATAGATTTTTCGTGCACTTCATAGAGAGGTCTTCTTTTCTTTGGGTATCATATGTTTAACTTGTGTCGCTTAGTAATTCAATAAACCTAACATCATATTTGATAGCTCATATATCACAGGTTGTGCTGGGAGAAGTAAAAGACATTTAATAAACATACATTTGTCAAAAATTCAGAGCAGGCTGAGAGCTAGAGCAGAGAGCTATCACAGTCAACTAGGAATGAGCAGCCAAATTCCCCAAGTGGAGTTAGCTAATGACTATGCACCAAGGTAAATGTCGACAGTTTACACTGGTAACTAACAGGTTTTAAACTTAATGTATTTAGAATTGGTAATAAGGATGCAACATTTAAGCGAGTAGTTAGTTATAATGAGCAGGAACCTCAGACTCTATAAATGTACCTTATCCTCCTGAGCTCAATAAATTCACCGAATTGAACAGACTACTGGTTCCTGCCCAAATTGCGGCACTCTGACATCGAGCATGTCAGATGAGCAACTTCGCTTCACTCGAGTGACTGGTAGGGGCAGCAGACTGCCAGTCAACTCAGACGCCGTGCGACAACAGAGGTGCCACCATAGCAAAAGGCAAACATGCCTCTGCTCTGGACACAGGGAACAAGAACACATCATTTCCTGCCAAAGCTACCCTGCCAACACACACCAATGGGAACAGAATTCTGCACAAATAAAGCTTCACACAAGAAGGGGCAGGAAGTAGAAAATGTGAACAAAACGCACAAGTGACTAGCAATGTAATTGACATTGTTTAAAATTTCTGTTATTCAGAATTGAAAATATCAGCACCTGCTGATAAGATAACTCAAGTGTACACATGTACCAAGATCACTTTGCCTCTGACATAGATCACGTTACAATTGATTCCCTTCATGAGACTTACAACAGGGAATACTCTTACACTTGCATGACATATTACCTGGAACACAAATTGTAATTAATAACACTGACTGATGATCATGCACTCAGTCACTCATAGGTGCATTAATGTAACAGATGCAATTTTAGATAACACAAATGTAAAAGAACAACACTTTACTCCACTCAGTTGTGAAGGAGCCATACATTGCAGGATTCCAGCCAGGGTATTATTGCATCCTACACACTCAGGTGATCATTGAGGAGCCATAAAATTTAAGCTTGTAGAGTAAGCCAGTTACTTGCCAATCTGGTTGCTTGCAATGTCCGTATGTCTTCATGCAGCTCACCGCTATCTGGCCTTATGACTGATTCAACCTTCAGCAGCATCTTGGGACCTGCACCGGACAGTGGGAGTCTGCCAAAAGCAACAACTTGCCAGCCACATGTCCACACGCCAATCGTTCTTCAGGACCCACCAAACCAACACACATGTGCAAGTGTTGCTACGACTCAGACATGATTTAATCCTTCTGTCTTCCACAGTTTGTTCAAGAAAGTCGGTGTCAGTTTTCACAAAGCGTAATATGAATGGCCACCTTGAAAACATTTTGTGCTCTACCATTTGATACTCCTTCACATACATAATCCAACACAGTTCTGTCTCTTAAAGCACTGGATGATCAGTTCTTATGGAGATAGTCCTCGCCTTCTGAATGTACAGAGAAACTTTTGCTCTCAGCAACTTGTCGATCTTGCCAGGTGACCGAAATTCTAGATCGATAAGTTTTATATGTGTCAAATCCAACACACTGTTTAATTTTGCTGAAGGTAACTGACATCTTGTCTTGATCCCAGACAGAAGGTGAAATGAAGAGGTTTATACAGAAGTCAACTTAAACAGAGACGTGCTGCTTTGTTTCTGATATGATTCCACCTGTTCCTTGAATGTATACTCTACTGTGCCATCCGTGAAGTCAGAGGCACTACTATCTATCAACCAGGTTGTCACTGTTGTAAGCAGCACTTGTTTGTCTCGGATGATTATAAGTGAGCAGTAATGCAATGTACTTGATGGATGTATACCATTTTTTGTGTTTCATGTCACTAGGACAATCCTTCCTTGTTCCATCTTGTGTGTTTTATTTCTGTGTGTAGCAATGTGTGGTGCCCTTTTTGACAAGCATGACGGCATACATAAGTGCAACTAGAAGCCCTACAATCACCCTTTGAACAATTGTTGAACAATTTGTTCGGCATCACTATAGGTTTGTGTTCACTACACGTGGCTTGCCTGAATTTGCTGCACTTCTGCAAAGCTTGAGTCAAGTGACGCATGACATACGCAACACTAGCAGCGACTAGATTCATCTCAAACACCCTAAGTGCTTGACATTGCAGGTGGTCCACTGTTTGTTCCCATATGTGCTGTGTCATGGTAGTACTGTAGCCTTGATAATTTCAGATTTGCATTTATTTTTGAGAAAAGCACATCTCCATTCTAATGTCAGAAAGCTATTGAAACTCAGGCGGGTTTTAAATTTTGTTGTTACAGACTGGTCAACTTTTTTCTATAAAGAGCAGTGATGTAATTACATCTTGAAAGGATACATTTAGTTGTAATGCCATCAGCACATGAATATTGCTTGAAGTAGTGCATTAAGTTCACTTGCACCTTCCCCAGTTGCTGACAGAAATGGTAACAGCTTCTTCAGATGTGCTGATGCAATCAGTCTAGGGTTATTGTATGTGTTGCAAACTGTATCAAATGGTTATTTAGCAGTGTCCTGTAATTCATAATTATTTACCACAAGACTCAAAAATGTCACTAAAATGCCTGCACTACTTTACATTATCATTCCCTCTAGGCAGACAATAGCCACCCCACCCACCCCCTTCCCAAGGGGGTTACAGTTCCTTCGTGTTAGTTCATGCGTGGTGCACATGTGGCTCTGAGCTAATGCAGCCTATTCTTCCTTACTGTCCGCATTTGTCACCCTGCCCTCCCTCCCTATCCTTGCTCACTCCCAGTTACCTTCTCCTACCCCTTTCTTGGTGCTCTGATTCATCTTGACATGGCTATCCACCTGGTTTCCTTTATTGTTTACAATTTGCTTTCCTCTGCCTGTTCATTCATGTTTCTTGGTTTTTACGTCCCCAATTGAGTTTTACCTCCACTTCAAAATTTCCTGTTTTTGTTTAATGTGAGCCGTTTGGGGAACAACTCGCTCCCTGGCATCTGCGGTGTGGATTCCTCTTGCCTTCCCCCTGTTGCCCCCTTCAACCCAGCTAGGTCACCAGCACACATAGCCAGTCTGTGTGATGGGTCTGTTATGTACCCATCTGGCTGAGATCCCTGACAACACAGGAATCACTCTCCTGATTCCTGAATTGTTCACTCCCCATGTATGCCAAGGAGTGGTTGCTTGTCTTCTTGGAGCATCAGAACTCCCACCTATAGCCACCGTGCTAGATGGCCCTTGGTTTGGGTGGGTGGCACCCTTCGGGAGAGCCCATGGTCAGAATGGCTGGTATTTGGGGGATGCTTGATGCATGAAGCGTATGGAGCTGCAAAGATCTGGCCGATCTCAAATGGCTGCTTCTTTGAATGGTGAACAATCATTGAATGGTGCTTCATGTTACCCAGCAACCTCTGCTTCCCTGGCTACACCATGGGAGGATGGCCAGGCTAGCCATCTTTGTATGATACACTTCCCCCATTACCTCATCTGTACGAGGACAGACAGGGACACATTCATTGCCACAATGCCATTGTTTTTGTGGAAAATATTGAGGAAAACTTTCTTGATCAGAGCATCTTCTGCCACCCAATCGGCAGCTCTTTGCACCTGTGATCATATTGGCAATGTCCCAGTTTGTTTTATCCCTCACTAATCTCTGAATATGGTGTAGAGAGTGATTTTTCATTGGGATCTCACCCTGCAAAAGGATTAGGAACTCTGGGCTAATCTGGAGAGGTGTGAATTTGGTTTGGCATGTGGAGAAGGGCCACAAAGACAACCGCATCCATACTGGTGCCTTCATTCTAGCTTTTTTGGGGGATACCCTCCCAGAGAAAGTCAAGGTTATGTGCCGAAGTTGTGATGTGAAGCCATACACCCCACCACCTATGCGGTGCTTCTGGTGGCTGCAATTTGGGCATATGTTTTCCTGGTGAATGGTAGACCCTCTGTACACTCACTGTGGACAACCATTCCATGAGGGAAGCCCCTGTGTTCTGACACCTGTGTGTGACAAATGTACTGAAAGCCACTCCCCTCACTCGCCAAATTTGCCCGGCGTATAAGAGAGGAAGGAGATCCAAGAATACGAGTCATCGAATCGCCTGTCTTATACTGGGGGTTACCAAAAGTATGAGATACTCCATCCAGTGTCACTATCTTCAACTTATCTCTCTTTTACTTCATTTCCTCCTCCTACCTCTCCCTTGCCCAGCCCCATCCACCTATCCCCTCTCCCTCCCCCTACCCATGCAGTTGCCACAACCTCCTGTCTGGGTCTGCTCCCTCTCTCCAGCTGAAGAAGTGCGCCCCTTCTCTGGCACCTGCCAGTGATTGGGCTCCCTTACAAGGCCCCTTTGCCCAGCTCAGTTCAGGCTGGAAGACTCCTACCATCACTCACAGTGCGTTTGTTCATCCAAAGGTCACCCGCTCTCTTTCAGTCACCTGTACTCCCTCTGTGCTCTACCCTCCTCCAGCTCTGAAATAGGAATAGGAGGAGGAGAAAACGGACAGGAAGAAACATAAATCCTAAGACAAGGTGCCCCCCCCCCCAACCGCTGTCCCCAGTAATGCTACCTCCTGCCTTGCAACCTGTGCCTGAGATCTTATCTTATTTACGGATGTCACCTCACCCTTGTAGGTGAAGGCCACTGACCAAGTGACATGGTATCCTCATTTTTTTTTTTTTTTTTTTTTGTGTAATCTGGATTCTGGCCACACAGTCATCCACTGAAATTGCCAAAGTTACTATCCTCACCTACCAGAAATGCAACCTTCTGTCGGAACTGTACTGGCCCCAGGGAAGCATCTGGTGGGATCTGCACTTTGGTTCACTCCAATGTCGTAGTCACCGGATCCCACTAAGTACCTACCTGGAAGCTATAGTGTTTAGAGTGCATATGTCTCTGGCAATCACCATTTGCAGTGTCGACCTCCCTCCAGGTACAATAATTCCTTACTTTGCACTGTGTACCTTAATCCAGCAATTCACACCCCGTTTCTCATCCTTGGGACTTCAATAGCCACCACCCAGTGTGGGAGAGTGACACTTCAATGGGTAGGGGTCTCCTAATTGACCAGCTTATTACTGACCTGAATTTGTGTCTCCTCAATGAGGGATCCCCTACCCAATTCAATGCTCTTAATGGCACCTTTACCACTATCAATCTCACGATCACCTCTCCTGCTCTCATTGCTTCCCTACATTTGTCAGCCCATGATGATGTTTGTGACAGTGACCACTTTCCAGTGGTTCTATTGTTCCCCTGCCGCCGCCAGGCAGACAGGCCCCCAAGTTACGAATTCCGCAGGGCCAATTGCCCTTTGTATACATCTGCTGTGCACCTCTACACCTCCCTGTCGAATTGCATTGATGTGGTCTGCAAGGCATCTCTGCCACTGTTCTTCACACTGCTGCCGCCCCCCCCCCCCCCCCCCAATCAACATGTCCCCTCATCGTTGATGGGTACTTTGGTGGGCCAAGGATGTCACAGTCACTGTTTATAACTGCTGACGTGCACTGCAGCATTTTAAGCAATACATTTCAAAGACGAACCTCTTCGCTTTTAAGTGTGTTCATGCGAAGGCTCATTACCTTATTAAGTAGTGTAAAAAGGAATGCTGGGAGAAATATGTGCCCCTCCGGGGACATATGCCTCTTCATTGCAGGTTCAGTCCAAGCTCCGTACTGTTCTTGGCTGCCAGCGACAGTCAGTATTCCATTGCCTTAACCTTAACGGTGATTTGTGCACTGATCCATCGGTCCTCGCAGAACACCTTGCTACACGACACTTTGGGACGGTATTGGCATCATCTTCCTGTCCTCCTACATTTCTCCAGCAGAAATGCAGTGTTCACTATGCCCCCCCCCCAAACCAATCTGTTCATAACACACAACACTAAGTGAGTGCTATAGTCAAGCAGGCTCTTACCTCTTCATGGGACATGGCAGCTGGCCCATATTCTGTCCGCAACCAGATGGTCTATTATCTTCAACTGCATTAGGTTCACAGCTGCTTTTCTGTCACAATGATGAAACAGTATAGTTCTCCCTGTCCTTAAGGCCAGAAAGAACCCAATGGCCTCGACAGCTACCACCCAATTAACCAGACAAATGTACTATGTAAACTTCTCAAGAGGATAGTTAGCTACACATTATGTTGTGTACTAGAATCTCCGGGCCTTTTGTCCCTATATCTCTGTGGCTTCCAAGTGAAATGATCTCCAACTGATCATTTACTTGGGTTGGAAAAAGTTACGCAACAGGCTTTTACTCACCACCAGTGCCTAGTTGTGGTCTTCTTTTTACCTACATGTGGCACACAACATGGCTTGGTGCCATCACATTTTAGTTACCAACCATGACTGAGGCTTCCATGTGCCCCTTCAGATTTTTATCCATGAGTTTTCCTCTGAGCGGCTCTTCTGGTTCCAAGTTGGAACTTCCCTCAGCACCCCTGGAATTCTGCAGAATGGTATCCCACATGGTTCTGTGGTAAGTGTCACACTCTTCCTCCTAGCAGTCCACGGGCTTGTGACCCCTATTGGGCCTCTGGTTACTCTGGCATTGTACGTCGATGATTTTTGCATATGATGCAGCTCCCACTAAGTAGCATCTGGCGAGTGTCTGCTCTAAGATGCCATCCCATGGGCCTCTGCATGGGCCATCTCCTATTGGTTCCAGGATTCTCCCAAAAAAATGTGGGTAATGCATTTTTATCGCTGATTCACAGTACACCCCAACTCAGAATTTTATTTAGGTGAACAGCTTCTCGATGTTGTAGCACAGTCCTGTTTCTTGGGCCTTACTTTTGATAACCAGCTGACATGGCTGCCCTTCATTTGCCACCTAAATACTGTATGTATATGGAAGCTTAATGCTCTCCACCTCCTGGCCCTTGCATCTTGGGGTGCAGACTGTGTCACTTTTCTCCATCTTTACTGTGGCCTGGTCTTCTCCAGACTGTTGTGGTGGTCAGGTTTATGGCTCAGCAGCTCCTTCCACTTTGAAACTGCTTGACCCTCTTCACCATTGTGGGGTTCATCTGGCTATTGCTGGCTTTCTCAGTAGTCCCATTGATAGTCTCCTCACAGAAGTGGGGATTCCCCCTCTACACACATGACTGAGCAAACTACTACTTTCTTAATCAGTCATCATTCGCCAATTCCCTGACCATCCGATGTATCCTGTACTCTTCGCCATTGAGGACTGTCTCCCTCCTGACACCCGTTCTTGTGTGGGATTGCCGGTTGGCATGCGTATCACTTCCTTATGTCGGGATCCCCGTCTCCACTCGCTGTAATGTACTTCACATCTTTCCTCCCATACCCCTCCCACCCATGGATGGTAACTAGACCATGAATTATGACTGATCTATTCCAGGGTCCAAAGATTCGTGTCAACTCTTTAATTCTCCACCGTCTTGTATGTGCCATCCTTGGAGTGTTCTAGGGTGCCACAATTTTTCACACTGATAGTTCTAAGGCAGTAGATAAGGTGGGATACACTTTCATGTCTCCTACTGCCTTAGAACACCATTTTTTGTCAGGATCAATTAGTGTGTTCACAGCAGAGTTTCTGGAAATTCACAGAGCCCTCCTTTTTTATCTCAGGCCTCCCTCCACAGTGTTTTAATGTGTTCAGATCCAACGAGCAGCCTGCTGGCCATCGACCTCATCCTTCGGTCTCTGCTATACGTGCCCTTCTCTTGGCCCACGAGTGTGCCACCTGTTCAGATGTCTTTCTCTGGGTTCCAAGTCATTTGAGCAACCCAGGGAATGGACTGGCTGACCGTTTGGCTAGAGAAGCAGATACTTACTGCCATTTCCTTCCATTATTCCAACTGTGGATATGCAGATCTTTCGGTGTTTGCGTTTTGGGCACATGTCGTCACGGTGTGAGGCTGAGCCCCTTTGTGGCGATTGTGGACGTCCTCTTCATGAGGAACATACATGCACTCCACCACCTCGGTGCATCAATTGTCCTGGCATCCACTCACCTAGATCTATAGACTGCCCCGCGTATCAGATGGAGAAGAAGATTCAAGAATTAAAAACTTTGGATCATCTCTCTTTTTCTGAGGCCAGGAAGAAGTATAACCACCTCCATCCCGTGACGTTGGCAATATAGTTGGCCTCAGTCGTGTTGCCTCCTTGCACAGTATCCTCACCCCTATCCTGTCCCCCCTCCACCTCCTCACCCCATCTGGGGTTTATGCCTCCGCCTCCCAAATCCCTCCCTTCCAAATCCTCCTCCCTCATGGCCCCTGCCCCCTCTGCCCCAGGGGCCACCCTTCCTCCTCCTCCTCCTCCCCCTCCA
The DNA here is from genome assembly GCF_021461395.2 of Schistocerca americana. Taxonomy (NCBI): domain Eukaryota; kingdom Metazoa; phylum Arthropoda; class Insecta; order Orthoptera; family Acrididae; genus Schistocerca; species Schistocerca americana. The sequence continues at coordinate 39,222,069 of NC_060119.1, forward strand.
CCACCTGAGAAGCGATCCTCTTCTCAGGCGTCCATCGGGCAAATGTTCCAGACCCCGGCTTCCAAGGTCCGTCATTCCAAAATGGAGCCTGCGCGTGAGGACCTTCTTCGGGTCCAGCATACCATCCCCGTGCCTCATCAGACTTCCAAGAAGGCCTCCAAGAAGAAGTCTTTATCCCCCTCTCCACCCCGGCGCGTTGACTGACCGTATTGCTTTTACCCACTATACCTCGGAGTGGTATGACCTCACCCCTGTGGACGGTATTCCAGCTCATGGTGGGGTCATGTTGCTCGTTCGGGACGATGTCTATTACCATCCCATCCCATTGACCACCCCACTCCAAGCAATAGCTGTCCGTATTACTCTTTCTGCCTTTACTTTTTCTGTTTGTACCGTCTACACTTCATCGTCATCCACAGTTAGTCGGGCTGACATGATGCACCTGATTGTTCAGCTTCCTCCGCAGTTTTTATTGTTTGGCGACTTCAATGCCCATCGTCCCCTTTGGGGCTCTCCTGCATCCTGTCAGAGAAGCTCCCTCTTGGCGGATGTCTTCAACCATCTCAATCTTGTCTGCCTCAATACTGGCGCCCCGACTTTCCTCTCGGACTCTACTCGTACCTACCCCCACTTGGACCTCTAGATCTGTTCTACCACTCTTGCCCGTCGATTCGAGTGGTATGTCCTTTCTGACACCTATTTGAGCGACCACTTCCCCTGTGTCGTTCGTCTCCTGCACCACACCCCATCCCCACGTCCTTCGAGCAGGAACATACCGAAAGCTGACTGGGGACTTTACTCCTCCCTGGCGACCTTTCCGGACCACGATTTTCTCAGTTGTGACAGTCAGGTTGAATATTTCACGGCTGTTATCATCAATGCTGCCGAACGTTCCAATCCTCGTACTACCTCTTCTTCACGTCACGTGCTGGACGACGTGTTTTACGCACCTTTCGCCGCCATCCTACGTTGGCGAATTGTATTGGATATTGGATACTAACGACTCCGAGCGCAATGCCGTAGAGTCATCAAAGACAGCAAAAAAGCTTGTTGGGCCTCTTTCATCAGCTCCTTTAACAGTTTTACTCCCTCTTCTATCGTCTGGGGTGGCCTGCGCCGGCTGTCAGGCATTAAGGCCCACTCCTCGGTACCTGGCCTGACCTCAGGTAATGAGGTCCTTGTTGATCCTGTGGCTGTCTCCAACGCCTTCGGCCGCTTTTTCGCGGAGGTTTCAAGCTCCGCCCATTACCACCCTGCCTTCCTTCCCAGGAAAGAGGCAGAAGAGGCTCGGCGACCTTCCTTTCACTTGCTGAATCTGGAAACTTGTAGTGCCGCCTTTACTATGCGGGAACTCGAACGTGCACTTGCACTGTCCCATTGCTCAGCTCCGGGGCCAGATGCCATTCACGTTCAGATGCTGGCACACCTTTCTCCGCCAGGCAAAAGCTTCCTTCTTCGTACCTACAATCACGTCTGGACCGAAGGTCAAGTCCCCATGCGTTGGCGTGACACCATCGTTGTTCCTATACCCAAACCTGGGAAGGATAGACACCTTCCTTCTAGTTACCGCCCCATTTCTCTTACAAGCTGTGTCTGTAACGTGATGGAGCGCATGGTTAACGCTCGGTTAGTTTGGATTCTTGAATCTCGACTGCTACTTACCAATGTTCAATGCGGCTTTCGTCACCGCCGCTCCGCTGTTGACCTTGTTGACATTCGTCATGAACAACTTGTTGCGAAAGCGCCAAACGGTAGCTGTGTTCTTCGATTTGGAGAAGGCTTATGATACCTGTTGGAGAGGAGGTATCCTCTGCACTATGCACAGGTGGGGTCTACGCGGGCGCCTGCCCCTTTTTATTGATTCCTTTTTAACAGATCGAAAGTTAAGTGTACGTGTGGGTTCCGTATTGTCCGACGTCTTCCTCCAGGAGAACGGAGTGCCTCAGGGCTCCATCTTGAGTGTAGCCCTTTTTGCCATCGCGATCAATCCAATTATGGATTGCATTGCACCTAATGCCTCAGGCTCTCTCTTTGTCGATGACTTCGCTATCTACTGCAGTGCCCAGAGAACATGCCTCCTGGAGCGCTGCCTTCAGCGTTGTCTAGACAGCCTATACTCATGGAGTGTGGCAAATGGCTTCCGTTTCCCTGAAGAGAAGACGGTTTGTATCAACTTTTGGCGATATAAAGCGTTCCTTCTGCCGTCCTTACATCTCGGTCCCGTTGTTCTCCCTTTCGTGGAAACAACTAAGTTTCTAGGGCTCACATTGGACAGGAAACTTCGTTGGTCTCCACACGTCTCTTATTTGGCTGCCCATTGTACACGTTCCTTAATGTCCTCCGAGTGCTTAGTGATTCATCTTGGGGAGCGGATCGCACTGTCCTGCTTCACCTGTATTGGCTCATAGTCCGATCAAAGCTGGATTATGGGAGCCTCGTCTACTTGTCTGCTCGGCCATCCCTCTTACGCCGTCTCAACTCCATCCACCATCGGGGGTTACGTCTTGCGACCGGAGCCTTCTACACTAGTCCCGTCGAGAGTCTTTATGCTGAAGCTGTCGAATTACCATTGACCTACCGGCGCGACGTACTGCTTTGTCAGTATCCCTGCCAGCTGTTGTCAATGCCCGACCAGCCCTCTTATCAGTCCTCCTTTGCCGATTCTCTCGACCGTCAGTATGGGTTGTATCTGACTGCCCTGCTGCCCCCTGGAGACCGCTTCAATCACCTGCTTCGACAATTCGGTTTTGCCCTCCTTACCACCTTCAGAGAGGGTGAGAGCCCGACACCACCTTGGCTCCAGGCTCTGGTTCATATTTATCTCGACCTCAGCTCAGTCCTGAAGGAGGGTACTCCGGCTGATGTGTATTGCTCACAGTTTGTCGAACTTCGTGCACGACTTGCTGGTCACACCTTTATTTACACCGATGGCTCCAAAACTGACGATGGTGTCGGCTGTGCCTTTGTCGTTGGGGCCGCCACCTTTAAATACTGGCTCCTCAACCAATGTTCCAGCTTTACGGCCGAGCTTTTTGCTCTCCATCAGGCCGTTGAGTATGCCCGCCGCCACCACCATTCATCGTATACACTCTGCTCTGATTTCCTCAGTGCTCTTAAGAGCCTTGGAGCTCCCTATCCGGTCCATCCTTTGGTGCAACGGATCCAGCAGTCCCTCCATTCTTTCGCTGATGAGGGTCTCCTGTCAGTTTTCTGTGGGTTCCCGGGCATTTAGGAGTGCCTGGGAATGAGGCTGCAGTCCTCCTGCCTCGGCCAGCCTCCCATTGCGTCCCGTTATCTGACGTTCATGGGGTTGTTTGTAAGAGGCTTGTGTCGTTGTGGTGAGATGCTTGGTCATTCCTCCAAGGAAACAAGCTCCGGGCAGTAAAACTGCTCCCAACTGCTTGGACATCCTCCTCCCGACCATCTCGGCGAGAAGAGGTCCTTCTGACTAGGTTGTGGATTGGGCATTGCCAGCTTAGCCACCGCTACCTGATCTCCGGTGACCCAGCCCCGCAGTGCCCTTGTGGTCAAGCATTAACAGTGTGCCATGTTTTATTGTCGTGTCCCCGATTTTGTCAATCTTGTGTTGTCCTGTCCCTGCCATCTACTTTACCGGATAATTTAGCTGATGACGCTCGAGCAGCTGCTCGTGTTCTGCTTTTTATAACTTTGACTGGCTTGTCCAAAGACATCTAACTTTTATACGTCTTTTATCTTCATCTTTGTCAGGACTTTCTGGTGTCCCCCCCCCCCCCTCCCCTTGAGCTTTACTAGATTCCATGTGCTCTAACAACTGTGACTGGGCGCTAATGACCTAAGTAGTTGAGCACCCTTAAACCCCACCAAAAAAAAAAAAAACCGTGGATTACGTTTAGTATCTACAGCTTTTTACACCAGCCCTGTGGAAAGCCTTTATGCTGAGACTGCTGAACCTCCGCTGTCCAATTGGCGAGCAGTCCTTCTGAGTCTTTATGCTAGCCATTTGTCTTCCATGCCTGCTAATCCAGTCCATGACATTTTCTTCGACGCCTCCTTTGATGTAGGGTATGCAGGCCACCCTTCCTCCATACTACCACCGGGAGTCCGCTTCCGTCAACTGCTCCATTCTCTTTCCTTCCGCTTTCCTAAAACTTTCTTGAGAACTGGGGGTACAGCACCACCTTGGCTCCATCCCCAGACCTGCTTGCTCCGTGATCTTTGTCAGTTTCTGAAGGATGGTACCCCTTCACTTGTTTATTGTCGGGCATTTTCTGCTCAATGTGCACAAATGAAGGATGCCACATTTATTTACACTGATGGATCAAATACATCATTTTGTGTAGGGAGTGCCTATATTGTTGGCGACACCCCAAATCGATTTCGGCTTCCCGATCAGTGTTCCGTTTATACTGCGGAGCTTTACACTGTTCTCCAGGCTGTCCAATAAATCCGTCACCATCAGCGGATACAGTATGTTATGTGTACAGATTCTCTCAGCTCTCTCCTCAGTCTCCAAGCTCTCTACCCTGTCCACCCACTGGTCCACCGGATTCAGGACTGCCTCCACTTGCTCCCTTTGGGGGCGTCTCGGTGGTGTTCCTCTGGATCCCAGGACACGTTGGTATCTGTGGAAATGAGGCGGCCGATATAGCAGCCAAGGCTGCAGTCTCTCTTCTTCGGCCAGCTATTCACACGATTCCCTTCACCGATCTATGGAGTGTTTTATGTCATCGTTTTGTTCTTTTATGGCATGCACATTGGTCAACACTTCCCCATAATTGCGGGACATGAAAGCTCTTCCCTGTGCTTAAACCTCTTCCTCCCGAATGCGTCGTCGGGAGGAGGTAATATTAACTAGACTCCGGATAGGGCACTGTGTTTTTAGCCATCGACATCTTTTAAGCGGTGATCCTCCCCCACTCTGTCCCCACTGCTCTCAGCTGTGGACAGTAAGACACCTTTTACTCAAGTGCCCCTATTTTACTCTGTTACGCGCCCGTCTACAGCTGTCACCTGAAATATCGTCAATTTTAGCAGATAACGCGCTCAGCTGATCGTGTTCTTGAGTTTATTAGTGCCAGTGAGATGACGTCGGTCATTTGAAGCCCTTTTTGGGGACAACCAAACCCTTTCTCTAGTGGTTTTTCATGCTGTACTCCTGCTTTTAGTTTCTCCAATTTTTTGAGTTTCGCTCCCTTAGCTGCTGGTTCCATTTTCGTATTTTACTTTTACCTAAGTCACAGATTGGGCTCTAATGACCATAGCAGTTTTGCGCCCTAAAACAAAACAAAAAAAAACACAAAACCAACTGAGGAAAATACAGGCGGCGGAAATGAGATCTTAAAGGAGTATTAAAGATAGTGTGAGGGTGGATACAATCCGAAATGAAGATATTAGGAAAGACTAAATATAGGATCAATATGTAATAAAACATTTAAAAAGATACAAAACCAGACTTTACACAGGTAATGTAGGAGTACACGCTGAGCGGCAGAAGAGTTGGAGGACAGCCCAGGAGATTGTGGAGACAACTGTAAAACCAGAGCGGGTAAGAATCCCTGACTCATAAAATGAAAATGAAGAAGAAGAAAATGAAGAATAAGAAGAAGAAGAAGAAGATGAAAGGAAGAAACTACAGCAAACTACACATAAGAGAATAATGAGCAAAATGGATCATACAGACTCGAGGCCGGAAATCCTGTACAGTACATTACAGCACTCAACATGCTGAGACAAGACAACCGTTAGAGAACCTGTCCAATGTGGCTCCCACAGGCCTCTAAGCAAGTGTGGACATGATTCAGCTGCATCAGACACAAATTTTCAAATGTCCATTTACTAGTTCTCTTAACTGTTCCACACCCTCTTCTTTTGTGTGGGCCAACCTCAGATGGCTCTCTGAGACCAAGAATCAATTTCAAATTTCTGTCCTGGTAGCAGCAGATATAGGCATAATAAACCCTATCACTATCTCTATGATCTGTAATTTTATAATGGTCTGTTATTCACTTCTCCTTCCATGATCCTTCAGACTACTCCACCAGGTCATATTTGAGGGATGTTCTTTCCAGCAAACTATTCTGTACTTCTATTCCAGTCACTGGGATTATCCTTGCACCAGCCTTCATGGATCTAGCAGCTGTAGTCTACATTCCCACCATGTTGACTTGTGTTTTGTGGGCTCCTTAGTCCTGCACTGTGGCAGTGGCTGTAAGTGGCAGCTGGCAGCTCTAGTGAATTCAGACAGTTATGCTCAATTGAAATAGAAATATTTTGTGATTCTTCATTTGTATTGTTATGCAGTTTTCGTCAATTGCACTTTAATAAAATTTCACATGTATCTACTTGTCACTGCACCTGATTCGTAATCTGTCATTATATAATTTACCAACTTACTAACACTGAGATGAGCATGTGCAGTGAGATAACATACCACTGACACATTTGAAGGTGTTTCATTTATGCTTAAATTCAGTTCATGTAAAGTTATTCAGCTTTTTAATTTTTTTTTGCAGGAACATGAAGAGGTACACCCAGAGGAGGTACTGGCAGGTGAGATTTTTGCTTTATTCAGTAGCTTAATTACATGCTAAAGTTATCGCTTTAATATTTTCTTATGTGGTATTTTTTTCCATATTTTTCTTGCTAAAGTATTTCAGTGAAACAGTTGTTCAAAATTTTATACTTGAATTTGACACTGGATGTTAATTACATGGTACATAATTCATACTGAAAATTGGCAGTGCCTTTGTAACTACAAAAGATTGGTCACAAATGTGCAGTTGTGTTTAACATGTATGCGGTGGTAGATTGTGAGGGAAATGTGATGAAAGAGAAAGGAGACAAATTTCTAAGTACCAAATTGACATTTTAAAATAAGTTGTTGTAAAGGTGAGCTAACATTACAAATTGGCACACTACAATAATTAGCAATGTTAAGATCACAGTCCCCTTATTCCGTAGTCGTGGCTCATATTAAAATTGTCACCTTGAGATAAATATATTTATGTATAAAACAATCACTCAGCATAGTTGAGCTTCTTAAAGAGAAAAATTGCCAATCTTATTGGGGACTGGATCAAGTTAACCACATTCATGTCCAGTGATTTGAAACCACATCATCATGTCTCGAAATGAAGAATATTGTCCCTGTAATCCTCCTTCTCTCCTGAATCAGTATTTTGCAACCTCACTGACGTGACGTGTGAAATAGCCTGGGTGCCCCAGTTATCCCTCACCTGCCAAGAGGGTTATTGACTACGCATTGACAATATGCTACTGAGTACAAAATGCCTGACTTGGTTGTAGCTTCACAAACTGTGTACTGCATACTCGATACCCATCTCCAATTCTGTCACCCCGTCCACTCCCATATCAACTTCCCTAATTTAAACGTATGGGAGTTCCCCTTAACTCATCCTTAAGTTCCACAATCCTCCCTCCCTCATTACTCATTACCCGTGTGCTGCCTTCCTCAAGCATAGCTCCGTCCATATCCCCGTATCTGTCCCTGTGCCTTCTATATTACATCCTGTGCCACCCCACCCCATCCCCTCACTGACATTCTCACTCAATGTGTCCACCACAACTCCGCACAGAGTTGTCCTGCAGGTTTAAGAAAATCTATCTGATTGAGAAAGGGACGGAGTGTGGCAAATGTTATTCAAGGCTTAGCCTTTCACTGCTTATTTCCATAGTAACTCTTTCATGACAAACAGAACATCTTAGGCTGGTGCATAAGACTGTAATGTTTTCTGCAAGTTCAAAAAACACACACTATACATAATGGAGACTTAAGTCATCATAAATAATATAATCTGCTCCACTAATCACTGCAGTCTGCCAATGTTGGGGTAACTTTCTGAATCCACAACAGTAGAAATCACGTGGTTTTGTAGCATTGCTGCCTTGTTTAGACAAAAGCATTCCATTCTATTCCTTCCCTTAAATTAGCACAAAGACACATTTTCTAGTCATCAGTAATGGTGCTGGATAGGAATGATCAGTGGTGTTCACACACTAATCGATGACAAGCAAGTGGATGATGCACATAAGGCCAACCAGTAATTTTTCTGATTTGGCTTGTGGTTCTCATATTCTTCATTGTTGAACCTTCTCCATTGCATTCAAATGCTCCACAATGAGGGAATGAGCATGAGGGACACAATTGTGGGGGTGGGGGATGTTTTAAAACCAATTTCCATCAATTGACTTAAGAGTGTGCTTTTATTTTGCACAATAATGCCATTGGCTTCATAGCCATTCTTGAATGCCTGTTGAAATGTTAATATGTATGTCATGCTGTGTTGTTCTGTTATTGAAAAAAAAACATGTTTCTAACTTTATAGACCCATTTATAGTTTTCAACTGTGCACAATATCAGCCACATCACATATCTTTCACACATACTCATATCCTGCAATAGAACCCACCTTAAAAGACCAAAAGTATATTTTTTCAGTAACTCACAGACTGGTCAAACAATCTTAATTTTTCAACATGATCTTCAGAATGGGTATAAAGTTGAAATCATGACTGTGTAAACAAATGAACAAGTAATATTCAAATCATGGAAATTTCTTTAAAAAGAAAGGTAAATGAGATACTGGTAGTCAGTGAGACAGTGTCAGTAAAAGAGGAGGAGAGATTTGTGAAGATAGAATCAGTGGGAGGAAAAGAGATAGGAGCCTGTGTAGACAAAAAGGAAGACTTAGGGACACCATAAATCAGCTTCTTGGTATACATGAACACATAAGTGTGGGAGAGAGAAAATTTTGGTCTGAGGTCTTACACTCTAGTGTATAAGGAAAAACAACTAACTTGGATGCCCCAGAATTATTTTTGAGCTGTTAAGGAGTTGTGAAGTCAGTGAACTTATCAAAGAAAGACAAAAACAGACAGTGTAATTGAGAGAGGTGACATTGTCAGTGGGATATACTGTAAATCAGTGGGAGAAAAATGAGACAGTGGGGGAGAGCCATATACATAGACAGTGACAGTGACAGTGACAGTGAGGGGGAGGTGGTGAGCATGAAGGCTTCACTAGAGGGAGAGACCGGATGAATGAATTTAGTGGGAATATGTTCACATTGCAAAAACGTTTGGTGAGGAAGGCAAAATGTAGACTGGGGCAGCTGGTTCCTCACTCTACTGTCAGTATTTTAAAGAGGAAAATATTCATCTTACATGTGCTCCAATAGGGGCATTTTACCAGTTGTTTGCCCTATGGTACTATGTGTTGCATGAGATACTGCTGGTGGAACTAGAGTTTGTTTTTTTGTTGTTGGTGATGTAGTAGGTTGAATCAGAGAATGTGGTAGTTTAAAAAAGCGTATTGTTGAGACACTATTGAGTGCACTACCTACGGTTGCATGTTGCATGGAAAGTTAACCTGTATTGTGGAACATGTGGACACTGAAGTGCATAATCTTCTCATTGAGTAGAGGACAGGGATGTAATAAACATTACTTATCAATAATACAGTGTCTGCTAATGCTTCATTTTCTGTACAAAAGGTAATGTTCATCACTCTGATTTTAGATGCTTTTGCTTCATCTGTATTTCTTCCCACAGGAACAAAGCATCAGGTAAATTAGTATCTTGTGTAAAATTTTCTTATTTCATTTCAGGCATAAAAATACATAAGTGTTTTTCTATGAGAGTGTGGAAAGAGAAAAATTCAGGATGGAATGTAACAGTATTATGGGAAGGGAGGTTGCTACTCACCATATAGCAGAGATGCTGAGTTGCAGATAGGCACAACAAAAAGACTGCCATTAAGACCTTCATCAACAATAGTCTCTCTGTTGCGTCTATCTGCGACTCAGCATCTCTGCTACGTGGTGAGTAGCAACATTCCTTTTCATAGTATGGAAAGACAGGCTTCCTAATAACAGAACTGACACTGAAAACTAAATTTGCTACCTCCAATAGGTATTTTTTCTTTTTTTCAAAGCACATTTTCTGAATCCATGCTACTGGTACCAACACACATTTTCAGTCAGAATTAGATTTTGCTATTATCTACAGATTTGAATAACATTTAAAAATGTATTTGCAATTTCCACTGTAATTAATTATGATAATTTCACAGAAAGAAAACAGTAGCATGCCCATGTGATGAGCCCTTGCTAAGTTCACACTCTTGTCAAACAGTGTAAGTTAATTGGATTGATAAAAACATCTAATCATCCATCACATTCTTTCGTGTGCGTGTGTGTGTGTGTGTGTGTGTGTGTGTGTGTGTGTGTGTGTGTGTGTGTGTGTGTTTTCTGCTGCTGCTTGGCAAGTAGATTTTTTAATCTATCAAATAATTAAATTGTAAAGAAGAAATAGCTCATTTAAAATTAAACACGAAATAGAATTAGATGCAACTGAGGTGAATGACTCATAAAACTGAAGAAGTGAATTGAAACAAAGAATATTATGAAACAGAGTCGCTACTCACTATATAGTAGAGTTGAAATGAAGGATGTCAAGTTGGGCAGCATGCTTAGCAGCAGGGTATCAACTTGTTTCTTGCCACAGTTTGTATGTGGCCATTTATGTGGACAGACAGTTTGTTTGTTGTCATGCCCACATATAATGCAGCACAATGGCTGCATCTTAGCTTATATAGCACATGACTGGTTTCACAGGTAGCGCTGCCTTCAATGGGGTAAGTGACCTTTGTGACCAGGCTGGCGTAGGTGGTGGTGGTGGTGGTGGTGGTGGTGGTGGTGGTGGTGGGGGGATGTATGGGACAGGTCTTGCATCTAGGTCTATTACAGGGATATGAGTGATTAAGTATGGGTTAAAAGTTCTTCCTAAACACCCAGAATCCTAAAACCCCTCCCCTCATTCAGATTCATTGAAGACATCTTTGTGATCTGGAGCGAGAGTGAGGACACCCTATACGCATTCCTCCAGAACCTCAACAGCTTCTCCTCCTTTGCTTCACCAGGACCTTCTCAAGCCAACAAGCCACGTTCGTAGGTGTTGATGTACACTTCAAAAGACGGCTACATCACTGTTTGTGCCTATATCAAACTAACTAACTACAAGTAATACCTTCATTTTGACTACTACCACCCAGTCCATACCAAGAAGTCCCTCCCATACAGCCTATCCACCCATGGTTGCCACATCTGCAGTGATGAGGGGCCCCCCTCGAAATATACCGGGGGACTCAATGAAGTGTTCAGACAATAATTATCCTCCAAACCTTGTACAAAAACAAATCTTCTGTGTCTTATCTTTGCAGTTTCCCATGACCCCCAAAGTCACACAATCTGGCCACAGAGGATTATTCCCCTCGTAACTCAGTACCACCCAGGACTGGAACAACTGAATTACATCCTCTGCCAGGGTTCCTACAAACTGTCATTGTGCTCTGAAATCAGAAATGTCCTGCCTACTATCCTTCACACCCGTCCCACAGTGGTATTCCTCTGTCCACCAAACCTACACAATATACTCGTCCATCCCAGCACAATCCCTGCTCACAAACCCTTACTTCACGGCTCATATCACTGTAATAGAAGTAAATGCAAGACATGTCCCATACATCTTTCCACCACCACCACTCCAGTCTGGTCACAAACATCTTATATCCCACCAAAGGCAGGGATATGTGGGAAACCAGTCATGTGATATACAAGCTGAGCTGCAACCAATTTGCTGATTTCAGCATGGGAATGACAAGAAACAAGCTGTTTTTCTGCAAGAATGACCAGTGATAAACTGTGGCCAGGAACTCTCCCTGCAGTATATCCAACGTTCCTGTAACCCTCCTTGCTTTAACCTTCATTAGTCAAATTTCTCACCCATTCAGACCCTTCCTTGTCTCCATTCCAGTGCTACATAGCCCTCATATCACCAACACAAGAAGTCTTCTGAACTCCTTTTGTAGAAATAACTTCCAGGATTTTGCTTTTTTGTGGGTGGCAAAGTCAGTGAAGATATTACTTATCTTTATGACATTATTTGCTAGGTATATACTATTAGACATATATTTTCACTGATAACTTATTCTTGAAGAGAAGTGATGTCTGTGTCTTGTAACTAGTGTGTTCAGAAAAATTAGTGTTTTGATCACTCCTTTTATATTCAAAGCTACGTTTTTACATTTATAATAGCTACCACAGCTAAGGCTAAGTATCTATGGCTGGATGACATGACTGGCATTGCAGTAATAGAGCTTACAAAACAACTTTGCTAATTAATGCAAGTATCTATTAAACCTGACTCTGTCAAAATCCTGACTGTAGTTGGAGATTAGCCATCACAAATGTACAGATACCGTTTTTCGATGTACTATTTTTCTTCCTCCTCATGAGATGGTGTACTGGAGACAATTGCATTGTTTTCCTTATTTTGTCTTCGCTGTCTTAGTAGTTTCTTGGCATAATTTAAGTGTTTACAATTATTTATGGAGCTGTGTTTTGAATACTGGGAGAGAGGGGGATTTATGAAGAATAGTCAGCAAGAATAAGGTTTCTATGCTTTACTTTATGACATATGAGAGCTGATTACCTCTGAAATTAAGAGGCTAGGAGAAAATAGTGTAGTAGAAACAACTGAAACACATAGGAGAAATGTGCACACACATTTGGAGAGAATTTCTAATAAGTATCCGAAGATAATGTACGTACAGTATCACTGTCCCTTTGCTCTTAATATATTTCCCATTAAGACTTTCACTACAGTCTTTTCCCAGACCAATGTGTTTGTCTTCCTGCCTCACCTCTCTACAGGGAGTCCAGTAGGGAACTGCATTGCCCCATCTGCCACCCACTCTCATGGTCATTCATCCCACCTATTGTGGATGATCCATGCACAAGGTGAGAAATGTGCTCAGGTTGTCATGAACATCAGAACTTCATTGCAACACAGAAGGCACATTATAATGTTGGGCATGTTAAATGGCTTCCTAGTGCAAAAAAACATCACAATAGTCCTGTTATGCTGTAAGGTTGTCACTAATATGAACTAAGCTGAGCACTGCAAGCTGCACTGATGATGTCCTAGATTCCAATGTTGCTGTGCTCAGAGGAATAGTTGTGAATGTTAAAGCAAGGCAAGGTAAAGAATGCCCTGATCCAATGAAAGATGTTTGATAATATGAGAACATTTCTTGAAACTCTAGTTCAGCACTCTGTCTGTAACAACTGATAGGCACTGTTGTAGGTATCTAAAGAGTAGGTTGCACTAATGATGCCAATATTGTGGGCTGCATTCTTACTAATACAGACATGGCACTCAGAATTAGATAGACGATGTCAAGTCTGGGACTTGGGTTGGCTGGTGAGCCATTGTGCAGTGGTCTATGAAGGCTGTGAAGAGCACAGAAATACTGGAAAATTGTCCAGTGTCATGTGGTCCCTATACAGAAACTATGCAATGGCTGTCACGGGCAAGATGATCTGCTCTGAGTTTGTTTCAGGTTTATTAACATGCCAGCAACAGGCAGCACTCTGTTGAATGTCTCAAGACAGCATTGTGAAGTACCAGTCAAATGGTACACTTCCACCTCATTCCTATGATGTCTTCTACTCCATCCTGTTCCCATACTCATAAAATTTCTTCCTGCCTCACCTTTACGAAGAATGAACCTGAGAAACAACCCACATCATCTGCTACACAGTCTCCTGGCTATGTGTATCCATCTGTAAGTAAAGAAAGGAGGATTACATTGTATGTGTTTGATGTGCAATTTTACTGCATGAACAGCAAAAATGTGGTAGGTGATAACATTTTTGCTGTTACCTTATGTGGGGTATCCCTGAGAAAAGTTAATGATAATTTGAAATTCTTGGTGAAGTTTTCTGCAAGTCACCAAGTGCTCTCATAGTCAAATACTGGATGAATAGAATGTCAGCATACGCTTGCAGTGAGTGAGGCTGCATATACAGTCATACACACAGTTCCTAACCGTTAAACTTGCCACAGTGAGTTAACCCTGTAACATAAAATTGTATATTTTAATAAGCAGATTACTACAGGATTTTACATCATAAAATTTCGTCAATAATTATTTGAAATGTTAACAATAAAAGTTTATTTGCCCCTGGCAGTATTCAGATAGCCAGCTTGCAACAGGAATAAAGTTCCGGCTTTGTGGAACTCGGTTAGTAATTTTCACTGTCGTACATAATTGACTGGATTAGATGCTCAGTTATTCACTGATCACTAGGCACTCTAAAAGATACAAATAATTGATTCTGTTCTTTGTAATGTCATGTTGAAACAATCTTCATTTATTAACTGTTTGTTTGACTTTTGCAGATTAAGTATTTTTTATATTAACACACAATTTCCTTTTTTGTCAATCAGGCCCTGTTGCCGACGAAGCCCCACGTCCTATAGCTCAGGTGAGTGAAAGTAGAGGAAGCACAACTGAGACTGTCAGAGAGAGGGTGAGTTTCACCAGCAGCAAAGAAGTTTAGCTTTTTGGCATGTAATGAAACCCTCCCCCCCCCCCCCCCCCCCCCCTCTGTTTCCTGGCCTCATTCCAGGGTGCTCACAGTTTTCATTAGCCCATGGGTTTTAGCCCTTCTGTGGGCTGCCCTGCACACCCCATTTTAATTAATCAACTCCTTTCTACATATCCTATATATCTTCACTTCATACTTATTATTTTTTTCACTCCAATCTTTCCTGACACCACAACCTTCGCAACTCCATTTGCACTGGTAACTCGGGTCTATTATTACAATGTAATTACCTACTGAACAGTCACAAAAATTTTTCAAAGAATACTCGCATACTGGCTAATGACAGTAATGGGTGCAACAGATCTAGGGCATGGCACTTCACTGAGCAAGAATGAGATAGCATGGAATGAACCACTCAAATCAGCAGGTACATTGAAGCCCGATGAAGGAACTATCATTGTCACACTCTGCAGAAATTGTTCATGTATTTGCAGCAGATTTCATGCAAGAGAAAAAATTCTGAAAGTGAATAAAAGTTTAAACCCACTATTTGACCTGGAATATGACTTTCTGTCAGTAACCATCATTCATTGGTACTATAGACATTGAGAAATATGTAACATTAACCAAGAGATCGGTTACACCACAGTTGATATTCAGTAAACATAATTACCACCTACAGTTGTCTAAAATATTTAGTTATTGCAGTTACATGCCAATTACCTTTTTAAACTGATAATGGAGTCACTCTTCTTGCTATTATCATAGCCAGATGAACTTGAAAAAAATCTTATTAGAATACTATCTGAACCATTAAATAGATTTTTCGTGCACTTCATAGAGAGGTCTTCTTTTCTTTGGGTATCATATGTTTAACTTGTGTCGCTTAGTAATTCAATAAACCTAACATCATATTTGATAGCTCATATATCACAGGTTGTGCTGGGAGAAGTAAAAGACATTTAATAAACATACATTTGTCAAAAATTCAGAGCAGGCTGAGAGCTAGAGCAGAGAGCTATCACAGTCAACTAGGAATGAGCAGCCAAATTCCCCAAGTGGAGTTAGCTAATGACTATGCACCAAGGTAAATGTCGACAGTTTACACTGGTAACTAACAGGTTTTAAACTTAATGTATTTAGAATTGGTAATAAGGATGCAACATTTAAGCGAGTAGTTAGTTATAATGAGCAGGAACCTCAGACTCTATAAATGTACCTTATCCTCCTGAGCTCAATAAATTCACCGAATTGAACAGACTACTGGTTCCTGCCCAAATTGCGGCACTCTGACATCGAGCATGTCAGATGAGCAACTTCGCTTCACTCGAGTGACTGGTAGGGGCAGCAGACTGCCAGTCAACTCAGACGCCGTGCGACAACAGAGGTGCCACCATAGCAAAAGGCAAACATGCCTCTGCTCTGGACACAGGGAACAAGAACACATCATTTCCTGCCAAAGCTACCCTGCCAACACACACCAATGGGAACAGAATTCTGCACAAATAAAGCTTCACACAAGAAGGGGCAGGAAGTAGAAAATGTGAACAAAACGCACAAGTGACTAGCAATGTAATTGACATTGTTTAAAATTTCTGTTATTCAGAATTGAAAATATCAGCACCTGCTGATAAGATAACTCAAGTGTACACATGTACCAAGATCACTTTGCCTCTGACATAGATCACGTTACAATTGATTCCCTTCATGAGACTTACAACAGGGAATACTCTTACACTTGCATGACATATTACCTGGAACACAAATTGTAATTAATAACACTGACTGATGATCATGCACTCAGTCACTCATAGGTGCATTAATGTAACAGATGCAATTTTAGATAACACAAATGTAAAAGAACAACACTTTACTCCACTCAGTTGTGAAGGAGCCATACATTGCAGGATTCCAGCCAGGGTATTATTGCATCCTACACACTCAGGTGATCATTGAGGAGCCATAAAATTTAAGCTTGTAGAGTAAGCCAGTTACTTGCCAATCTGGTTGCTTGCAATGTCCGTATGTCTTCATGCAGCTCACCGCTATCTGGCCTTATGACTGATTCAACCTTCAGCAGCATCTTGGGACCTGCACCGGACAGTGGGAGTCTGCCAAAAGCAACAACTTGCCAGCCACATGTCCACACGCCAATCGTTCTTCAGGACCCACCAAACCAACACACATGTGCAAGTGTTGCTACGACTCAGACATGATTTAATCCTTCTGTCTTCCACAGTTTGTTCAAGAAAGTCGGTGTCAGTTTTCACAAAGCGTAATATGAATGGCCACCTTGAAAACATTTTGTGCTCTACCATTTGATACTCCTTCACATACATAATCCAACACAGTTCTGTCTCTTAAAGCACTGGATGATCAGTTCTTATGGAGATAGTCCTCGCCTTCTGAATGTACAGAGAAACTTTTGCTCTCAGCAACTTGTCGATCTTGCCAGGTGACCGAAATTCTAGATCGATAAGTTTTATATGTGTCAAATCCAACACACTGTTTAATTTTGCTGAAGGTAACTGACATCTTGTCTTGATCCCAGACAGAAGGTGAAATGAAGAGGTTTATACAGAAGTCAACTTAAACAGAGACGTGCTGCTTTGTTTCTGATATGATTCCACCTGTTCCTTGAATGTATACTCTACTGTGCCATCCGTGAAGTCAGAGGCACTACTATCTATCAACCAGGTTGTCACTGTTGTAAGCAGCACTTGTTTGTCTCGGATGATTATAAGTGAGCAGTAATGCAATGTACTTGATGGATGTATACCATTTTTTGTGTTTCATGTCACTAGGACAATCCTTCCTTGTTCCATCTTGTGTGTTTTATTTCTGTGTGTAGCAATGTGTGGTGCCCTTTTTGACAAGCATGACGGCATACATAAGTGCAACTAGAAGCCCTACAATCACCCTTTGAACAATTGTTGAACAATTTGTTCGGCATCACTATAGGTTTGTGTTCACTACACGTGGCTTGCCTGAATTTGCTGCACTTCTGCAAAGCTTGAGTCAAGTGACGCATGACATACGCAACACTAGCAGCGACTAGATTCATCTCAAACACCCTAAGTGCTTGACATTGCAGGTGGTCCACTGTTTGTTCCCATATGTGCTGTGTCATGGTAGTACTGTAGCCTTGATAATTTCAGATTTGCATTTATTTTTGAGAAAAGCACATCTCCATTCTAATGTCAGAAAGCTATTGAAACTCAGGCGGGTTTTAAATTTTGTTGTTACAGACTGGTCAACTTTTTTCTATAAAGAGCAGTGATGTAATTACATCTTGAAAGGATACATTTAGTTGTAATGCCATCAGCACATGAATATTGCTTGAAGTAGTGCATTAAGTTCACTTGCACCTTCCCCAGTTGCTGACAGAAATGGTAACAGCTTCTTCAGATGTGCTGATGCAATCAGTCTAGGGTTATTGTATGTGTTGCAAACTGTATCAAATGGTTATTTAGCAGTGTCCTGTAATTCATAATTATTTACCACAAGACTCAAAAATGTCACTAAAATGCCTGCACTACTTTACATTATCATTCCCTCTAGGCAGACAATAGCCACCCCCCCACCCCCTTCCCAAGGGGGTTACAGTTCCTTCGTGTTAGTTCATGCGTGGTGCACATGTGGCTCTGAGCTAATGCAGCCTATTCTTCCTTACTGTCCGCATTTGTCACCCTGCCCTCCCTCCCTATCCTTGCTCACTCCCAGTTACCTTCTCCTACCCCTTTCTTGGTGCTCTGATTCATCTTGACATGGCTATCCACCTGGTTTCCTTTATTGTTTACAATTTGCTTTCCTCTGCCTGTTCATTCATGTTTCTTGGTTTTTACGTCCCCAATTGAGTTTTACCTCCACTTCAAAATTTCCTGTTTTTGTTTAATGTGAGCCGTTTGGGGAACAACTCGCTCCCTGGCATCTGCGGTGTGGATTCCTCTTGCCTTCCCCCTGTTGCCCCCTTCAACCCAGCTAGGTCACCAGCACACATAGCCAGTCTGTGTGATGGGTCTGTTATGTACCCATCTGGCTGAGATCCCTGACAACACAGGAATCACTCTCCTGATTCCTGAATTGTTCACTCCCCATGTATGCCAAGGAGTGGTTGCTTGTCTTCTTGGAGCATCAGAACTCCCACCTATAGCCACCGTGCTAGATGGCCCTTGGTTTGGGTGGGTGGCACCCTTCGGGAGAGCCCATGGTCAGAATGGCTGGTATTTGGGGGATGCTTGATGCATGAAGCGTATGGAGCTGCAAAGATCTGGCCGATCTCAAATGGCTGCTTCTTTGAACGGTGAACAATCATTGAATGGTGCTTCATGTTACCCAGCAACCTCTGCTTCCCTGGCTACACCATGGGAGGATGGCCAGGCTAGCCATCTTTGTATGATACACTTCCCCCATTACCTCATCTGTACGAGGACAGACAGGGACACATTCATTGCCACAATGCCATTGTTTTTGTGGAAAATATTGAGGAAAACTTTCTTGATCAGAGCATCTTCTGCCACCCAATCGGCAGCTCTTTGCACCTGTGATCATATTGGCAATGTCCCAGTTTGTTTTATCCCTCACTAATCTCTGAATATGGTGTAGAGAGTGATTTTTCATTGGGATCTCACCCTGCAAAAGGATTAGGAACTCTGGGCTAATCTGGAGAGGTGTGAATTTGGTTTGGCATGTGGAGAAGGGCCACAAAGACAACCGCATCCATACTGGTGCCTTCATTCTAGCTTTTTTGGGGGATACCCTCCCAGAGAAAGTCAAGGTTATGTGCCGAAGTTGTGATGTGAAGCCATACACCCCACCACCTATGCGGTGCTTCTGGTGGCTGCAATTTGGGCATATGTTTTCCTGGTGAATGGTAGACCCTCTGTACACTCACTGTGGACAACCATTCCATGAGGGAAGCCCCTGTGTTCTGACACCTGTGTGTGACAAATGTACTGAAAGCCACTCCCCTCACTCGCCAAATTTGCCCGGCGTATAAGAGAGGAAGGAGATCCAAGAATACAAGTCATCGAATCGCCTGTCTTATACTGGGGGTTACCAAAAGTATGAGATACTCCATCCAGTGTCACTATCTTCAACTTATCTCTCTTTTACTTCATTTCCTCCTCCTACCTCTCCCTTGCCCAGCCCCATCCACCTATCCCCTCTCCCTCCCCCTACCCATGCAGTTGCCACAACCTCCTGTCTGGGTCTGCTCCCTCTCTCCAGCTGAAGAAGTGCGCCCCTTCTCTGGCACCTGCCAGTGATTGGGCTCCCTTACAAGGCCCCTTTGCCCAGCTCAGTTCAGGCTGGAAGACTCCTACCATCACTCACAGTGCGTTTGTTCATCCAAAGGTCACCCGCTCTCTTTCAGTCACCTGTACTCCCTCTGTGCTCTACCCTCCTCCAGCTCTGAAATAGGAATAGGAGGAGGAGAAAACGGACAGGAAGAAACATAAATCCTAAGACAAGGTGCCCCCCCCCCCCCCCCAACCGCTGTCCCCAGTAATGCTACCTCCTGCCTTGCAACCTGTGCCTGAGATCTTATCTTATTTACGGATGTCACCTCACCCTTGTAGGTGAAGGCCACTGACCAAGTGACATGGTATCCTCATTTTTTTTTTTTTTTTTTTTTGTGTAATCTGGATTCTGGCCACACAGTCATCCACTGAAATTGCCAAAGTTACTATCCTCACCTACCAGAAATGCAACCTTCTGTCGGAACTGTACTGGCCCCAGGGAAGCATCTGGTGGGATCTGCACTTTGGTTCACGCCAATGTCGTAGTCACCGGATCCCACTAAGTACCTACCTGGAAGCTATAGTGTTTAGAGTGCATATGTCTCTGGCAATCACCATTTGCAGTGTCGACCTCCCTCCAGGTACAATAATTCCTTACTTTGCACTGTGTACCTTAATCCAGCAATTCACACCCCGTTTCTCATCCTTGGGACTTCAATAGCCACCACCCAGTGTGGGAGAGTGACACTTCAATGGGTAGGGGTCTCCTAATTGACCAGCTTATTACTGACCTGAATTTGTGTCTCCTCAATGAGGGATCCCCTACCCAATTCAATGCTCTTAATGGCACCTTTACCACTATCAATCTCACGATCACCTCTCCTGCTCTCATTGCTTCCCTACATTTGTCAGCCCATGATGATGTTTGTGACAGTGACCACTTTCCAGTGGTTCTATTGTTCCCCTGCCGCCGCCAGGCAGACAGGCCCCCAAGTTACGAATTCCGCAGGGCCAATTGCCCTTTGTATACATCTGCTGTGCACCTCTACACCTCCCTGTCGAATTGCATTGATGTGGTCTGCAAGGCATCTCTGCCACTGTTCTTCACACTGCTGCCGCCCCCCCCCCCCCCCCCCCAATCAACATGTCCCCTCATCGTTGATGGGTACTTTGGTGGGCCAAGGATGTCACAGTCACTGTTTATAACTGCTGACGTGCACTGCAGCATTTTAAGCAATACATTTCAAAGACGAACCTCTTCGCTTTTAAGTGTGTTCATGCGAAGGCTCATTACCTTATTAAGTAGTGTAAAAAGGAATGCTGGGAGAAATATGTGCCCCTCCGGGGACATATGCCTCTTCATTGCAGGTTCAGTCCAAGCTCCGTACTGTTCTTGGCTGCCAGCGACAGTCAGTATTCCATTGCCTTAACCTTAACGGTGATTTGTGCACTGATCCATCGGTCCTCGCAGAACACCTTGCTACACGACACTTTGGGACGGTATTGGCATCATCTTCCTGTCCTCCTACATTTCTCCAGCAGAAATGCAGTGTTCACTATGCCCCCCCCCCAAACCAATCTGTTCATAACACACAACACTAAGTGAGTGCTATAGTCAAGCAGGCTCTTACCTCTTCATGGGACATGGCAGCTGGCCCATATTCTGTCCGCAACCAGATGGTCTATTATCTTCAACTGCATTAGGTTCACAGCTGCTTTTCTGTCACAATGATGAAACAGTATAGTTCTCCCTGTCCTTAAGGCCAGAAAGAACCCAATGGCCTCGACAGCTACCACCCAATTAACCAGACAAATGTACTATGTAAACTTCTCAAGAGGATAGTTAGCTACACATTATGTTGTGTACTAGAATCTCCGGGCCTTTTGTCCCTATATCTCTGTGGCTTCCAAGTGAAATGATCTCCAACTGATCATTTACTTGGGTTGGAAAAAGTTACGCAACAGGCTTTTACTCACCACCAGTGCCTAGTTGTGGTCTTCTTTTTACCTACATGTGGCACACAACATGGCTTGGTGCCATCACATTTTAGTTACCAACCATGACTGAGGCTTCCATGTGCCCCTTCAGATTTTTATCCATGAGTTTTCCTCTGAGCGGCTCTTCTGGTTCCAAGTTGGAACTTCCCTCAGCACCCCTGGAATTCTGCAGAATGGTATCCCACATGGTTCTGTGGTAAGTGTCACACTCTTCCTCCTAGCAGTCCACGGGCTTGTGACCCCTATTGGGCCTCTGGTTACTCTGGCATTGTACGTCGATGATTTTTGCATATGATGCAGCTCCCACTAAGTAGCATCTGGCGAGTGTCTGCTCTAAGATGCCATCCCATGGGCCTCTGCATGGGCCATCTCCTATTGGTTCCAGGATTCTCCCAAAAAAATGTGGGTAATGCATTTTTATCGCTGATTCACAGTACACCCCAACTCAGAATTTTATTTAGGTGAACAGCTTCTCGATGTTGTAGCACAGTCCTGTTTCTTGGGCCTTACTTTTGATAACCAGCTGACATGGCTGCCCTTCATTTGCCACCTAAATACTGTATGTATATGGAAGCTTAATGCTCTCCACCTCCTGGCCCTTGCATCTTGGGGTGCAGACTGTGTCACTTTTCTCCATCTTTACTGTGGCCTGGTCTTCTCCAGACTGTTGTGGTGGTCAGGTTTATGGCTCAGCAGCTCCTTCCACTTTGAAACTGCTTGACCCTCTTCACCATTGTGGGGTTCATCTGGCTATTGCTGGCTTTCTCAGTAGTCCCATTGATAGTCTCCTCACAGAAGTGGGGATTCCCCCTCTACACACATGACTGAGCAAACTACTACTTTCTTAATCAGTCATCATTCGCCAATTCCCTGACCATCCGATGTATCCTGTACTCTTCGCCATTGAGGACTGTCTCCCTCCTGACACCCGTTCTTGTGTGGGATTGCCGGTTGGCATGCGTATCACTTCCTTATGTCGGGATCCCCGTCTCCACTCGCTGTAATGTACTTCACATCTTTCCTCCCATACCCCTCCCACCCATGGATGGTAACTAGACCATGAATTATGACTGATCTATTCCAGGGTCCAAAGATTCGTGTCAACTCTTTAATTCTCCACCGTCTTGTATGTGCCATCCTTGGAGTGTTCTAGGGTGCCACAATTTTTCACACTGATAGTTCTAAGGCAGTAGATAAGGTGGGATACACTTTCATGTCTCCTACTGCCTTAGAACACCATTTTTTGTCAGGATCAATTAGTGTGTTCACAGCAGAGTTTCTGGAAATTCACAGAGCCCTCCTTTTTTATCTCAGGCCTCCCTCCACAGTGTTTTAATGTGTTCAGATCCAACGAGCAGCCTGCTGGCCATCGACCTCATCCTTCGGTCTCTGCTATACGTGCCCTTCTCTTGGCCCACGAGTGTGCCACCTGTTCAGATGTCTTTCTCTGGGTTCCAAGTCATTTGAGCAACCCAGGGAATGGACTGGCTGACCGTTTGGCTAGAGAAGCAGATACTTACTGCCATTTCCTTCCATTATTCCAACTGTGGATATGCAGATCTTTCGGTGTTTGCGTTTTGGGCACATGTCGTCACGGTGTGAGGCTGAGCCCCTTTGTGGCGATTGTGGACGTCCTCTTCATGAGGAACATACATGCACTCCACCACCTCGGTGCATCAATTGTCCTGGCATCCACTCACCTAGATCTATAGACTGCCCCGCGTATCAGATGGAGAAGAAGATTCAAGAATTAAAAACTTTGGATCATCTCTCTTTTTCTGAGGCCAGGAAGAAGTATAACCACCTCCATCCCGTGACGTTGGCAATATCGTTGGCCTCAGTCGTGTTGCCTCCTTGCACAGTATCCTCACCCCTATCCTGTCCCCCCTCCACCTCCTCACCCCATCTGGGGTTTATGCCTCCGCCTCCCAAATCCCTCCCTTCCAAATCCTCCTCCCTCGTGGCCCCTGCCCCCTCTGCCCCAGGGGCCACCCTTCCTCCTCCTCCTCCTCCCCCTCCACCACCTGAGAAGCGATCCTCTTCTCAGGCGTCCATCGGGCAAATGTTCCAGACCCCGGCTTCCAAGGTCCGTCATTCCAAAATGGAGCCTGCGCGTGAGGACCTTCTTCGGGTCCAGCATACCATCCCCGTGCCTCATCAGACTTCCAAGAAGGCCTCCAAGAAGAAGTCTTTATCCCCCTCTCCACCCCGGCGCGTTGACTGACCGTATTGCTTTTACCCACTATACCTCGGAGTGGTATGACCTCACCCCTGTGGACGGTATTCCAGCTCATGGTGGGGTCATGTTGCTCGTTCGGGACGATGTCTATTACCATCCCATCCCATTGACCACCCCACTCCAAGCAATAGCTGTCCGTATTACTCTTTCTGCCTTTACTTTTTCTGTTTGTACCGTCTACACTTCATCGTCATCCACAGTTAGTCGGGCTGACATGATGCACCTGATTGTTCAGCTTCCTCCGCAGTTTTTATTGTTTGGCGACTTCAATGCCCATCGTCCCCTTTGGGGCTCTCCTGCATCCTGTCAGAGAAGCTCCCTCTTGGCGGATGTCTTCAACCATCTCAATCTTGTCTGCCTCAATACTGGCGCCCCGACTTTCCTCTCGGACTCTACTCATACCTACTCCCACTTGGACCTCTAGATCTGTTCTACCACTCTTGCCCGTCGATTCGAGTGGTATGTCCTTTCTGACACCTATTTGAGCGACCACTTCCCCTGTGTCGTTCGTCTCCTGCACCACACCCCATCCCCACGTCCTTCGAGCAGGAACATACCGAAAGCTGACTGGGGACTTTACTCCTCCCTGGCGACCTTTCCGGACCACGATTTTCTCAGTTGTGACAGTCAGGTTGAATACTTCACGGCTGTTATCATCAATGCTGCCCAACGTTCCAATCCTCGTACTACCTCTTCTTCACGTCACGTGCTGGACGACGTGTTTTACGCACCTTTCGCCGCCATCCTACGTTGGCGAATTGTATTGGATATTGGATACTAACGACTCCGAGCGCAATGCCGTAGAGTCATCAAAGACAGCAAAAAAGCTTGTTGGGCCTCTTTCATCAGCTCCTTTAACAGTTTTACTCCCTCTTCTATCGTCTGGGGTGGCCTGCGCCGGCTGTCGGGCATTAAGGCCCACTCCTCGGTACCTGGCCTGACCTCAGGTAATGAGGTCCTTGTTGATCCTGTGGCTGTCTCCAACGCCTTCGGCCGCTTTTTCGCGGAGGTTTCAAGCTCCGCCCATTACCACCCTGCCTTCCTTCCCAGGAAAGAGGCAGAAGAGGCTCGGCGACCTTCCTTTCACTTGCTGAATCTGGAAACTTGTAGTGCCGCCTTTACTATGCGGGAACTCGAACGTGCACTTGCACTGTCCCATTGCTCAGCTCCGGGGCCAGATGCCATTCACGTTCAGATGCTGGCACACCTTTCTTCGCCAGGCAAAAGCTTCCTTCTTCGTACCTACAATCACGTCTGGACCGAAGGTCAAGTCCCCATGCGTTGGCGTGACACCATCGTTGTTCCTATACCCAAACCTGGGAAGGATAGACACCTTCCTTCTAGTTACCGCCCCATTTCTCTTACAAGCTGTGTCTGTAACGTGATGGAGCGCATGGTTAACGCTCGGTTAGTTTGGATTCTTGAATCTCGACTGCTACTTACCAATGTTCAATGCGGCTTTCGTCACCGCCGCTCCGCTGTTGACCTTGTTGACATTCGTCATGAACAACTTGTTGCGAAAGCGCCAAACGGTAGCTGTGTTCTTCGATTTGGAGAAGGCTTATGATACCTGTTGGAGAGAAGGTATCCTCTGCACTATGCACAGGTGGGGTCTACGCGGGCGCCTGCCCCTTTTTATTGATTCCTTTTTAACAGATCGAAAGTTAAGTGTACGTGTGGGTTCCGTATTGTCCGACGTCTTCCTCCAGGAGAACGGAGTGCCTCAGGGCTCCATCTTGAGTGTAGCCCTTTTTGCCATCGCGATCAATCCAATTATGGATTGCATTGCACCTAATGCCTCAGGCTCTCTCTTTGTCGATGACTTCGCTATCTACTGCAGTGCCCAGAGAACATGCCTCCTGGAGCGCTGCCTTCAGCGTTGTCTAGACAGCCTATACTCATGGAGTGTGGCAAATGGCTTCCGTTTCCCTGAAGAGAAGACGGTTTGTATCAACTTTTGGCGATATAAAGCGTTCCTTCTGCCGTCCTTACATCTCGGTCCCGTTGTTCTCCCTTTCGTGGAAACAACTAAGTTTCTAGGGCTCACATTGGACAGGAAACTTCGTTGGTCTCCACACGTCTCTTATTTGGCTGCCCATTGTACACGTTCCTTAATGTCCTCCGAGTGCTTAGTGATTCATCTTGGGGAGCGGATCGCACTGTCCTGCTTCACCTGTATTGGCCCATAGTCCGATCAAAGCTGGATTATGGGAGCCTCGTCTACTTGTCTGCTCGGCCATCCCTCTTACGCCGTCTCAACTCCATCCACCATCGGGGGTTACGTCTTGCGACCGGAGCCTTCTACACTAGTCCCGTCGAGAGTCTTTATGCTGAAGCTGCCGAATTACCATTGACCTACCGGCGCGACGTACTGCTTTGTCAGTATCCCTGCCAGCTGTTGTCAATGCCCGACCAGCCCTCTTATCAGTCCTCCTTTGCCGATTCTCTCGACCGTCAGTATGGGTTGTATCTGACTGCCCTGCTGCCCCCTGGAGACCGCTTCAATCACCTGCTTCGACAATTCGGTTTTGCCCTCCTTACCACCTTCAGAGAGGGTGAGAGCCCGACACCACCTTGGCTCCAGGCTCTGGTTCATATTTATCTCGACCTCAGCTCAGTCCTGAAGGAGGGTACTCCGGCTGATGTGTATTGCTCACAGTTTGTCGAACTTCGTGCACGACTTGCTGGTCACACCTTTATTTACACCGATGGCTCCAAAACTGACGATGGTGTCGGCTGTGCCTTTGTCGTTGGGGCCGCCACCTTTAAATACTGGCTCCTCAACCAATGTTCCAGCTTTACGGCCGAGCTTTTTGCTCTCCATCAGGCCGTTGAGTATGCCCGCCGCCACCACCATTCATCGTATACACTCTGCTCTGATTTCCTCAGTGCTCTTAAGAGCCTTGGAGCTCCCTATCCGGTCCATCCTTTGGTGCAACGGATCCAGCAGTCCCTCCATTCTTTCGCTGATGAGGGTCTCCTGTCAGTTTTCTGTGGGTTCCCGGGCATTTAGGAGTGCCTGGGAATGAGGCTGCAGTCCTCCTGCCTCGGCCAGCCTCCCATTGCGTCCCGTTATCTGACGTTCATGGGGTTGTTTGTAAGAGGCTTGTGTCGTTGTGGTGAGATGCTTGGTCATTCCTCCAAGGAAACAAGCTCCGGGCAGTAAAACTGCTCCCAACTGCTTGGACATCCTCCTCCCGACCATCTCGGCGAGAAGAGGTCCTTCTGACTAGGTTGTGGATTGGGCATTGCCAGCTTAGCCACCGCTACCTGATCTCCGGTGACCCAGCCCCGCAGTGCCCTTGTGGTCAAGCATTAACAGTGTGCCATGTTTTATTGTCGTGTCCCCGATTTTGTCAATCTTGTGTTGTCCTGTCCCTGCCATCTACTTTACCGGATAATTTAGCTGATGACGCTCGAGCAGCTGCTCGTGTTCTGCTTTTTATAACTTTGACTGGCTTGTCCAAAGACATCTAACTTTTATACGTCTTTTATCTTCATCTTTGTCAGGACTTTCTGGTGTCCCCCCCCCTCCCCTTGAGCTTTACTAGATTCCATGTGCTCTAACAACTGTGACTGGGCGCTAATGACCTAAGTAGTTGAGCACCCTTAAACCCCACCAAAAAAAAAAAAAAACCGTGGATTACGTTTAGTATCTACAGCTTTTTACACCAGTCCTGTGGAAAGCCTTTATGCTGAGACTGCTGAACCTCCGCTGTCCAATTGGCGAGCAGTCCTTCTGAGTCTTTATGCTAGCCATTTGTCTTCCATGCCTGCTAATCCAGTCCATGACATTTTCTTCGACGCCTCCTTTGATGTAGGGTATGCAGGCCACCCTTCCTCCATACTACCACCGGGAGTCCGCTTCCGTCAACTGCTCCATTCTCTTTCCTTCCGCTTTCCTAAAACTTTCTTGAGAACTGGGGGTACAGCACCACCTTGGCTCCATCCCCAGACCTGCTTGCTCCGTGATCTTTGTCAGTTTCTGAAGGATGGTACCCCTTCACTTGTTTATTGTCGGGCATTTTCTGCTCAATGTGCACAAATGAAGGATGCCACATTTATTTACACTGATGGATCAAATACATCATTTTGTGTAGGGAGTGCCTATATTGTTGGCGACACCCCAAATCGATTTCGGCTTCCCGATCAGTGTTCCGTTTATACTGCGGAGCTTTACACTGTTCTCCAGGCTGTCCAATAAATCCGTCACCATCAGCGGATACAGTATGTTATGTGTACAGATTCTCTCAGCTCTCTCCTCAGTCTCCAAGCTCTCTACCCTGTCCACCCACTGGTCCACCGGATTCAGGACTGCCTCCACTTGCTCCCTTTGGGGGCGTCTCGGTGGTGTTCCTCTGGATCCCAGGACACGTTGGTATCTGTGGAAATGAGGCGGCCGATATAGCAGCCAAGGCTGCAGTCTCTCTTCTTCGGCCAGCTATTCACACGATTCCCTTCACCGATCTATGGAGTGTTTTATGTCATCGTTTTGTTCTTTTATGGCATGCACATTGGTCAACACTTCCCCATAATTGCGGGACATGAAAGCTCTTCCCTGTGCTTAAACCTCTTCCTCCCGAATGCGTCGTCGGGAGGAGGTAATATTAACTAGACTCCGGATAGGGCACTGTGTTTTTAGCCATCGACATCTTTTAAGCGGTGATCCTCCCCCACTCTGTCCCCACTGCTCTCAGCTGTGGACAGTAAGACACCTTTTACTCAAGTGCCCCTATTTTACTCTGTTACGCGCCCGTCTACAGCTGTCACCTGAAATATCGTCAATTTTAGCAGATAACGCGCTCAGCTGATCGTGTTCTTGAGTTTATTAGTGGCAGTGAGATGACGTCGGTCATTTGAAGCCCTTTTTGGGGACAACCAAACCCTTTCTCTAGTGGTTTTTCATGCTGTTTAGTTTCTCCAATTTTTTGAGTTTCGCTCCCTTAGCTGCTGGTTCCATTTTCGTATTTTACTTTTACCTAAGTCACAGATTGGGCTCTAATGACCATAGCAGTTTTGCGCCCTAAAACAAAACAAAAAAAAACGCAAAACCAACTGAGGAAAATACAGGCGGCGGAAATGAGATCTTAAAGGAGTATTAAAGATAGTGTGAGGGTGGATACAATCCGAAATGAAGATATTAGGAAAGACTAAATATAGGATCAATATGTAATAAAACATTTAAAAAGATACAAAACCAGACTTTACACAGGTAATGTAGGAGTACACGCTGAGCGGCAGAAGAGTTGGAGGACAGCCCAGGAGATTGTGGAGACAACTGTAAAACCAGAGCGGGTAAGAATCCCTGACTCATAAAATGAAAATGAAGAAGAAGAAAATGAAGAAGAAGAAGAAGAAGAAGATGAAAGGAAGAAACTGCAGCAAACTACCCATAAGAGAATAATGAGCAAAATGGATCATACAGACTC
The DNA here is from genome assembly GCF_021461395.2 of Schistocerca americana. Taxonomy (NCBI): domain Eukaryota; kingdom Metazoa; phylum Arthropoda; class Insecta; order Orthoptera; family Acrididae; genus Schistocerca; species Schistocerca americana. The sequence continues at coordinate 39,251,368 of NC_060119.1, forward strand.
GAGGCCGGAAATCCTGTACAGTACATTACAGCACTCAACATGCTGAGACAAGACAACCGTTAGAGAACCTGTCCAATGTGGCTCCCACAGGCCTCTAAGCAAGTGTGGACATGATTCAGCTGCATCAGACACAAATTTTCAAATGTCCATTTACTAGTTCTCTTAACTGTTCCACACCCTCTTCTTTTGTGTGGGCCAACCTCAGATGGCTCTCTGAGACCAAGAATCAATTTCAAATTTCTGTCCTGGTAGCAGCAGATATAGGCATAATAAACCCTATCACTATCTCTATGATCTGTAATTTTATAATGGTCTGTTATTCACTTCTCCTTCCATGATCCTTCAGACTACTCCACCAGGTCATATTTGAGGGATGTTCTTTCCAGCAAACTATTCTGTACTTCTATTCCAGTCACTGGGATTATCCTTGCACCAGCCTTCATGGATCTAGCAGCTGTAGTCTACATTCCCACCATGTTGACTTGTGTTTTGTGGGCTCCTTAGTCCTGCACTGTGGCAGTGGCTGTAAGTGGCAGCTGGCAGCTCTAGTGAATTCAGACAGTTATGCTCAATTGAAATAGAAATATTTTGTGATTCTTCATTTGTATTGTTATGCAGTTTTCGTCAATTGCACTTTAATAAAATTTCACATGTATCTACTTGTCACTGCACCTGATTCGTAATCTGTCATTATATAATTTACCAACTTACTAACACTGAGATGAGCATGTGCAGTGAGATAACATACCACTGACACATTTGAAGGTGTTTCATTTATGCTTAAATTCAGTTCATGTAAAGTTATTCAGCTTTTTAATTTTTTTTTTGCAGGAACATGAAGAGGTACACCCAGAGGAGGTACTGGCAGGTGAGATTTTTGCTTTATTCAGTAGCTTAATTACATGCTAAAGTTATCGCTTTAATATTTTCTTATGTGGTATTTTTTTCCATATTTTTCTTGCTAAAGTATTTCAGTGAAACAGTTGTTCAAAATTTTATACTTGAATTTGACACTGGATGTTAATTACATGGTACATAATTCATACTGAAAATTGGCAGTGCCTTTGTAACTACAAAAGATTGGTCACAAATGTGCAGTTGTGTTTAACATGTATGCGGTGGTAGATTGTGAGGGAAATGTGATGAAAGAGAAAGGAGACAAATTTCTAAGTACCAAATTGACATTTTAAAATAAGTTGTTGTAAAGGTGAGCTAACATTACAAATTGGCACACTACAATAATTAGCAATGTTAAGATCACAGTCCCCTTATTCCGTAGTCGTGGCTCATATTAAAATTGTCACCTTGAGATAAATATATTTATGTATAAAACAATCACTCAGCATAGTTGAGCTTCTTAAAGAGAAAAATTGCCAATCTTATTGGGGACTGGATCAAGTTAACCACATTCATGTCCAGTGATTTGAAACCTCATCATCATGTCTCGAAATGAAGAATATTGTCCCTGTAATCCTCCTTCTCTCCTGAATCAGTATTTTGCAACCTCACTGACGTGACGTGTGAAATAGCCTGGGTGCCCCAGTTATCCCTCACCTGCCAAGAGGGTTATTGACTACGCATTGACAATATGCTACTGAGTACAAAATGCCTGACTTGGTTGTAGCTTCACAAACTGTGTACTGCATACTCGATACCCATCTCCAATTCTGTCACCCCGTCCACTCCCATATCAACTTCCCTAATTTAAACGTATGGGAGTTCCCCTTAACTCATCCTTAAGTTCCACAATCCTCCCTCCCTCATTACTCATTACCCGTGTGCTGCCTTCCTCAAGCATAGCTCCGTCCATATCCCCGTATCTGTCCCTGTGCCTTCTATATTACATCCTGTGCCACCCCACCCCATCCCCTCACTGACATTCTCACTCAATGTGTCCACCACAACTCCGCACAGAGTTGTCCTGCAGGTTTAAGAAAATCTATCTGATTGAGAAAGGGACGGAGTGTGGCAAATGTTATTCAAGGCTTAGCCTTTCACTGCTTATTTCCATAGTAACTCTTTCATGACAAACAGAACATCTTAGGCTGGTGCATAAGACTGTAATGTTTTCTGCAAGTTCAAAAAACACACACTATACATAATGGAGACTTAAGTCATCATAAATAATATAATCTGCTCCACTAATCACTGCAGTCTGCCAATGTTGGGGTAACTTTCTGAATCCACAACAGTAGAAATCACGTGGTTTTGTAGCATTGCTGCCTTGTTTAGACAAAAGCATTCCATTCTATTCCTTCCCTTAAATTAGCACAAAGACACATTTTCTAGTCATCAGTAATGGTGCTGGATAGGAATGATCAGTGGTGTTCACACACTAATCGATGACAAGCAAGTGGATGATGCACATAAGGCCAACCAGTAATTTTTCTGATTTGGCTTGTGGTTCTCATATTCTTCATTGTTGAACCTTCTCCATTGCATTCAAATGCTCCACAATGAGGGAATGAGCATGAGGGACACAATTGTGGGGGTGGGGGATGTTTTAAAACCAATTTCCATCAATTGACTTAAGAGTGTGCTTTTATTTTGCACAATAATGCCATTGGCTTCATAGCCATTCTTGAATGCCTGTTGAAATGTTAATATGTATGTCATGCTGTGTTGTTCTGTTATTGAAAAAAAAACATGTTTCTAACTTTATAGACCCATTTATAGTTTTCAACTGTGCACAATATCAGCCACATCACATATCTTTCACACATACTCATATCCTGCAATAGAACACACCTTAAAAGACCAAAAGTATATTTTTTCAGTAACTCACAGACTGGTCAAACAATCTTAATTTTTCAACATGATCTTCAGAATGGGTATAAAGTTGAAATCATGACTGTGTAAACAAATGAACAAGTAATATTCAAATCATGGAAATTTCTTTAAAAAGAAAGGTAAATGAGATACTGGTAGTCAGTGAGACAGTGTCAGTAAAAGAGGAGGAGAGATTTGTGAAGATAGAATCAGTGGGAGGAAAAGAGATAGGAGCCTGTGTAGACAAAAAGGAAGACTTAGGGACACCATAAATCAGCTTCTTGGTATACATGAACACATAAGTGTGGGAGAGAGAAAATTTTGGTCTGAGGTCTTACACTCTAGTGTATAAGGAAAAACAACTAACTTGGATGCCCCAGAATTATTTTTGAGCTGTTAAGGAGTTGTGAAGTCAGTGAACTTATCAAAGAAAGACAAAAACAGACAGTGTAATTGAGAGAGGTGACATTGTCAGTGGGATATACTGTAAATCAGTGGGAGAAAAATGAGACAGTGGGGGAGAGCCATATACATAGACAGTGACAGTGACAGTGACAGTGAGGGGGAGGTGGTGAGCATGAAGGCTTCACTAGACGGAGAGACCAGATGAATGAATTTAGTGGGAATATGTTCACATTGCAAAAACGTTTAGTGAGGAAGGCAAAATGTAGACTGGGGCAGCTGGTTCCTCACTCTACTGTCAGTATTTTAAAGAGGAAAATATTCATCTTACATGTGCTCCAATAGGGGCATTTTACCAGTTGTTTGCCCTATGGTACTATGTGTTGCATGAGATACTGCTGGTGGAACTAGAGTTTGTTTTTTTGTTGTTGGTGATGTAGTAGGTTGAATCAGAGAATGTGGTAGTTTAAAAAAGCGTATTGTTGAGACACTATTGAGTGCACTACCTACGGTTGCATGTTGCATGGAAAGTTAACCTGTATTGTGGAACATGTGGACACTGAAGTGCATAATCTTCTCATTGAGTAGAGGACAGGGATGTAATAAACATTACTTATCAGTAATACAGTGTCTGCTAATGCTTCATTTTCTGTACAAAAGGTAATGTTCATCACTCTGATTTTAGATGCTTTTGCTTCATCTGTATTTCTTCCCACAGGAACAAAGCATCAGGTAAATTAGTATCTTGTGTAAAATTTTCTTATTTCATTTCAGGCATAAAAATACATAAGTGTTTTTCTATGAGAGTGTGGAAAGAGAAAAATTCAGGATGGAATGTAACAGTATTATGGGAAGGGAGGTTGCTACTCACCATATAGCAGAGATGCTGAGTTGCAGATAGGCACAACAAAAAGACTGCCATTAAGACCTTCATCAACAATAGTCTCTCTGTTGCGTCTATCTGCGACTCAGCATCTCCGCTACGTGGTGAGTAGCAACATTCCTTTTCATAGTATGGAAAGACAGGCTTCCTAATAACAGAACTGACACTGAAAACTAAATTTGCTACCTCCAATAGGTATTTTTTCTTTTTTTCAAAGCACATTTTCTGAATCCATGCTACTGGTACCAACACATATTTTCAGTCAGAATTAGATTTTGCTATTATCTACAGATTTGAATAACATTTAAAAATGTATTTGCAATTTCCACTGTAATTAATTATGATAATTTCACAGAAAGAAAACAGTAGCATGCCCATGTGATGAGCCCTTGCTAAGTTCACACTCTTGTCAAACAGTGTAAGTTAATTGGATAGATAAAAACATCTAATCATCCATCACATTCTTTCGTGTGTGTGTGTGTGTGTGTGTGTGTGTGTGTGTGTGTGTGTGTGTGTTTGTGTGTGTGTGTGTGTGTGTGTGTGTGTTTTCTGCTGCTGCTTGGCAAGTAGATTTTTTAATCTATCAAATAATTAAATTGTAAAGAAGAAATAGCTCATTTAAAATTAAACACGAAATAGAATTAGACGCAACTGAGGTGAATGACTCATAAAACTGAAGAAGTGAATTGAAACAAAGAATATTATGAAAAAGAGTCGCTACTCACTATATAGTAGAGTTGAAATGAAGGATGTCAAGTTGGGCAGCATGCTTAGCAGCAGGGTATCAACTTGTTTCTTGCCACAGTTTGTATGTGGCCATTTATGTGGACAGACAGTTTGTTTGTTGTCATGCCCACATATAATGCAGCACAATGGCTGCATCTTAGCTTATATAGCACATGACTGGTTTCACAGGTAGCGCTGCCTTCAATGGGGTAAGTGACCTTTGTGACCAGGCTGGCGTAGGTGGTGGTGGTGGTGGTGGTGGTGGTGGTGGTGGTGGTGGTGGTGGTGGTGGTGGTGGTGGTGGTGGGGGGATGTATGGGACAGGTCTTGCATCTACGTCTATTACAGGGATATGAGTGATTAAGTATGGGTTAAAAGTTCTTCCTAAACACCCAGAATCCTAAAACCCCTCCCCTCATTCAGATTCATTGAAGACATCTTTGTGATCTGGAGCGAGAGTGAGGACACCCTATACGCATTCCTCCAGAACCTCAACAGCTTCTCCTCCTTTGCTTCACCAGGACCTTCTCAAGCCAACAAGCCACGTTCGTAGGTGTTGATGTACACTTCAAAAGACGGCTACATCACTGTTTGTGCCTATATCAAACTAACTAACTACAAGTAATACCTTCATTTTGACTACTACCACCCAGTCCATACCAAGAAGTCCCTCCCATACAGCCTATCCACCCATGGTTGCCACATCTGCAGTGATGAGGGGCCCCCCTCGAAATATACCGGGGGACTCAATGAAGTGTTCAGACAATAATTATCCTCCAAACCTTGTACAAAAACAAATCTTCTGTGTCTTATCTTTGCAGTTTCCCATGACCCCCAAAGTCACACAATCTGGCCACAGAGGATTATTCCCCTCGTAACTCAGTACCACCCAGGACTGGAACAACTGAATTACATCCTCTGCCAGGGTTCCTACAAACTGTCATTGTGCTCTGAAATCAGAAATGTCCTGCCTACTATCCTTCACACCCGTCCCACAGTGGTATTCCTCTGTCCACCAAACCTACACAATATACTCGTCCATCCCAGCACAATCCCTGCTCACAAACCCTTACTTCACGGCTCATATCACTGTAATAGAAGTAAATGCAAGACCTGTCCCATACATCTTTCCACCACCACCACTCCAGTCTGGTCACAAACATCTTATATCCCACCAAAGGCAGGGATATGTGGGAAACCAGTCATGTGATATACAAGCTGAGCTGCAACCAATTTGCTGATTTCAGCATGGGAATGACAAGAAACAAGCTGTTTTTCTGCAAGAATGACCAGTGATAAACTGTGGCCAGGAACTCTCCCTGCAGTATATCCAACGTTCCTGTAACCCTCCTTGCTTTAACCTTCGTTAGTCAAATTTCTCACCCATTCAGACCCTTCCTTGTCTCCATTCCAGTGCTACATAGCCCTCATATCACCAACACAAGAAGTCTTCTGAACTCCTTTTGTAGAAATAACTTCCAGGATTTTGCTTTTTTGTGGGTGGCAAAGTCCGTGAAGATATTACTTATCTTTATGACATTATTTGCTAGGTATATACTATTAGACATATATTTTCACTGATAACTTATTGTTGAAGAGAAGTGATGTCTGTGTCTTGTAACTAGTGTGTTCAGAAAAATTAGTGTTTTGATCACTCCTTTTATATTCAAAGCTACGTTTTTACATTTATAATAGCTACCACAGCTAAGGCTAAGTATCTATGGCTGGATGACATGACTGGCATTGCAGTAATAGAGCTTACAAAACAACTTTGCTAATTAATGCAAGTATCTATTAAACCTGACTCTGTCAAAATCCTGACTGTAGTTGGAGATTAGCCATCACAAATGTACAGATACCGTTTTTCGATGTACTATTTTTCTTCCTCCTCATGAGATGGTGTACTGGAGACAATTGCATTGTTTTCCTTATTTTGTCTTCGCTGTCTTAGTAGTTTCTTGGCATAATTTAAGTGTTTACAATTATTTATGGAGCTGTGTTTTGAATACTGGGAGAGAGGGGGATTTATGAAGAATAGTCAGCAAGAATAAGGTTTCTATGCTTTACTTTATGACATATGAGAGCTGATTACCTCTGAAATTAAGAGGCTAGGAGAAAATAGTGTAGTAGAAACAACTGAAACACATAGGAGAAATGTGCACACACATTTGGAGAGAATTTCTAATAAGTATCTGAAGATAATGTACGTACAGTATCACTGTCCCTTTGCTCTTAATATATTTCCCATTAAGACTTTCACTACAGTCTTTTCCCAGACCAATGTGTTTGTCTTCCTGCCTCACCTCTCTACAGGGAGTCCAGTAGGGAACTGCATTGCCCCATCTGCCACCCACTCTCATGGTCATTCATCCCACCTATTGTGGATGATCCATGCACAAGGTGAGAAATGTGCTCAGGTTGTCATTAACATCAGAACGTCATTGCAACACAGAAGGCACATTATAATGTTGGGCATGTTAAATGGCTTCCTAGTGCAAAAAAACATCACAATAGTCCTGTTATGCTATAAGGTTGTCACTAATATGAACTAAGCTGAGCACTGCAAGCTGCACTGATGATGTCCTAGATTCCAATGTTGCTGTGCTCAGAGGAATAGTTGTGAATGTTAAAGCAAGGCAAGGTAAAGAATGCCCTGATCCAATGAAAGATGTTTGATAATATGAGAACATTTCTTGAAACTCTAGTTCAGCACTCTGTCTGTAACAACTGATAGGCACTGTTGTAGGTATCTAAAGAGTAGGTTGCACTAATGATGCCAATATTGTGGGCTGCATTCTTACTAATACAGACATGGCACTCAGAATTAGATAGACGATGTCAAGTCTGGGACTTGGGTTGGCTGGTGAGCCATTGTGCAGTGGTCTATGAAGGCTGTGAAGAGCACAGAAATACTGGAAAATTGTCCAGTGTCATGTGGTCCCTATACAGAAACTATGCAATGGCTGTCACGGGCAAGATGATCTGCTCTGAGTTTGTTTCAGGTTTATTAACATGCCAGCAACAGGCAGCACTCTGTTGAATGTCTCAAGACAGCATTGTGAAGTACCAGTCAAATGGTACACTTCCACCTCATTCCTATGATGTCTTCTACTCCATCCTGTTCCCATACTCATAAAATTTCTTCCTGCCTCACCTTTACGAAGAATGAACCTGAGAAACAACCCACATCATCTGCTACACAGTCTCCTGGCTATGTGTATCCATCTGTAAGTAAAGAAAGGAGGATTACATTGTATGTGTTTGATGTGCAATTTTACTGCATGAACAGCAAAAATGTGGTAGGTGATAACATTTTTGCTGTTACCTTATGTGGGGTATCCCTGAGAAAAGTTAATGATAATTTGAAATTCTTGGTGAAGTTTTCTGCAAGTCACCAAGTGCTCTCATAGTCAAATACTGGATGAATAGAATGTCAGCATACGCTTGCAGTGAGTGAGGCTGCATATACAGTCATACACACAGTTCCTAACCGTTAAACTTGCCACAGTGAGTTAACCCTGTAACATAAAATTGTATATTTTAATAAGCAGATTACTACAGGATTTTACATCATAAAATTTCGTCAATAATTATTTGAAATGTTAACAATAAAAGTTTATTTGCCCCTGGCAGTATTCAGATAGCCAGCTTGCAACAGGAATAAAGTTCCGGCTTTGTGGAACTCGGTTAGTAATTTTCACTGTCGTACATAATTGACTGGATTAGATGCTCAGTTATTCACTGATCACTAGGCACTCTAAAAGATACAAATAATTGATTCTGTTCTTTGTAATGTCATGTTGAAACAATCTTCATTTATTAACTGTTTGTTTGACTTTTGCAGATTAAGTATTTTTTATATTAACACACAATTTCCTTTTTTGTCAATCAGGCCCTGTTGCCGACGAAGCCCCACGTCCTATAGCTCAGGTGAGTGAAAGTAGAGGAAGCACAACTGAGACTGTCAGAGAGAGGGTGAGTTTCACCAGCAGCAAAGAAGTTTAGCTTTTTGGCATGTAATGAAACCCTCCCCCCCCCCCCCCCCCCCCCCCCCCCCCCTCTGTTTCCTGGCCTCATTCCAGGGTGCTCACAGTTTTCATTAGCCCATGGGTTTTAGCCCTTCTGTGGGCTGCCCTGCACACCCCATTTTAATTAATCAACTCCTTTCTACATATCCTATATATCTTCACTTCATACTTATTATTTTTTTCACTCCAATCTTTCCTGACACCACAACCTTCGCAACTCCATTTGCACTGGTAACTCGGGTCTATTATTACAATGTAATTACCTACTGAACAGTCACAAAAATTTTTCAAAGAATACTCGCATACTGGCTAATGACAGTAATGGGTGCAACAGATCTAGGGCATGGCACTTCACTGAGCAAGAATGAGATAGCATGGAATGAACCACTCAAATCAGCAGGTACATTGAAGCCCGATGAAGGAACTATCATTGTCACACTCTGCAGAAATTGTTCATGTATTTGCAGCAGATTTCATGCAAGAGAAAAAATTCTGAAAGTGAATAAAAGTTTAAACCCACTATTTGACCTGGAATATGACTTTCTGTCAGTAACCATCATTCATTGGTACTATAGACATTGAGAAATATGTAACATTAACCAAGAGATCGGTTACACCACAGTTGATATTCAGTAAACATAATTACCACCTACAGTTGTCTAAAATATTTAGTTATTGCAGTTACATGCCAATTACCTTTTTAAACTGATAATGGAGTCACTCTTCTTGCTATTATCATAGCCAGATGAACTTGAAAAAAATCTTATTAGAATACTATCTGAACCATTAAATAGATTTTTCGTGCACTTCATAGAGAGGTCTTCTTTTCTTTGGGTATCATATGTTTAACTTGTGTCGCTTAGTAATTCAATAAACCTAACATCATATTTGATAGCTCATATATCACAGGTTGTGCTGGGAGAAGTAAAAGACATTTAATAAACATACATTTGTCAAAAATTCAGAGCAGGCTGAGAGCTAGAGCAGAGAGCTATCACAGTCAACTAGGAATGAGCAGCCAAATTCCCCAAGTGGAGTTAGCTAATGACTATGCACCAAGGTAAATGTCGACAGTTTACACTGGTAACTAACAGGTTTTAAACTTAATGTATTTAGAATTGGTAATAAGGATGCAACATTTAAGCGAGTAGTTAGTTATAATGAGCAGGAACCTCAGACTCTATAAATGTACCTTATCCTCCTGAGCTCAATAAATTCACCGAATTGAACAGACTACTGGTTCCTGCCCAAATTGCGGCACTCTGACATCGAGCATGTCAGATGAGCAACTTCGCTTCACTCGAGTGACTGGTAGGGGCAGCAGACTGCCAGTCAACTCAGACGCCGTGCGACAACAGAGGTGCCACCATAGCAAAAGGCAAACATGCCTCTGCTCTGGACACAGGGAACAAGAACACATCATTTCCTGCCAAAGCTACCCTGCCAACACACACCAATGGGAACAGAATTCTGCACAAATAAAGCTTCACACAAGAAGGGGCAGGAAGTAGAAAATGTGAACAAAACGCACAAGTGACTAGCAATGTAATTGACATTGTTTAAAATTTCTGTTATTCAGAATTGAAAATATCAGCACCTGCTGATAAGATAACTCAAGTGTACACATGTACCAAGATCACTTTGCCTCTGACATAGATCACGTTACAATTGATTCCCTTCATGAGACTTACAACAGGGAATACTCTTACACTTGCATGACATATTACCTGGAACACAAATTGTAATTAATAACACTGACTGATGATCATGCACTCAGTCACTCATAGGTGCATTAATGTAACAGATGCAATTTTAGATAACACAAATATAAAAGAACAACACTTTACTCCACTCAGTTGTGAAGGAGCCATACATTGCAGGATTCCAGCCAGGGTATTATTGCATCCTACACACTCAGGTGATCATTGAGGAGCCATAAAATTTAAGCTTGTAGAGTAAGCCAGTTACTTGCCAATCTGGTTGCTTGCAATGTCCGTATGTCTTCATGCAGCTCACCGCTATCTGGCCTTATGACTGATTCAACCTTCAGCAGCATCTTGGGACCTGCACCGGACAGTGGGAGTCTGCCAAAAGCAACAACTTGCCAGCCACATGTCCACACGCCAATCGTTCTTCAGGACCCACCAAACCAACACACATGTGCAAGTGTTGCTACGACTCAGACATGATTTAATCCTTCTGTCTTCCACAGTTTGTTCAAGAAAGTCGGTGTCAGTTTTCACAAAGCGTAATATGAATGGCCACCTTGAAAACATTTTGTGCTCTACCATTTGATACTCCTTCACATACATAATCCAACACAGTTCTGTCTCTTAAAGCACTGGATGATCAGTTCTTATGGAGATAGTCCTCGCCTTCTGAATGTACAGAGAAACTTTTGCTCTCAGCAACTTGTCGATCTTGCCAGGTGACCGAAATTCTAGATCGATAAGTTTTATATGTGTCAAATCCAACACACTGTTTAATTTTGCTGAAGGTAACTGACATCTTGTCTTGATCCCAGACAGAAGGTGAAATGAAGAGGTTTATACAGAAGTCAACTTAAACAGAGACGTGCTGCTTTGTTTCTGATATGATTCCACCTGTTCCTTGAATGTATACTCTACTGTGCCATCCGTGAAGTCAGAGGCACTACTATCTATCAACCAGGTTGTCACTGTTGTAAGCAGCACTTGTTTGTCTCGGATGATTATAAGTGAGCAGTAATGCAATGTACTTGATGGATGTATACCATTTTTTGTGTTTCATGTCACTAGGACAATCCTTCCTTGTTCCATCTTGTGTGTTTTATTTCTGTGTGTAGCAATGTGTGGTGCCCTTTTTGACAAGCATGACGGCATACATAAGTGCAACTAGAAGCCCTACAATCACCCTTTGAACAATTGTTGAACAATTTGTTCGGCATCACTATAGGTTTGTGTTCACTACACGTGGCTTGCCTGAATTTGCTGCACTTCTGCAAAGCTTGAGTCAAGTGACGCATGACATACGCAACACTAGCAGCGACTAGATTCATCTCAAACACCCTAAGTGCTTGACATTGCAGGTGGTCCACTGTTTGTTCCCATATGTGCTGTGTCATGGTAGTACTGTAGCCTTGATAATTTCAGATTTGCATTTATTTTTGAGAAAAGCACATCTCCATTCTAATGTCAGAAAGCTATTGAAACTCAGGCGGGTTTTAAATTTTGTTGTTACAGACTGGTCAACTTTTTTCTATAAAGAGCAGTGATGTAATTACATCTTGAAAGGATACATTTAGTTGTAATGCCATCAGCACATGAATATTGCTTGAAGTAGTGCATTAAGTTCACTTGCACCTTCCCCAGTTGCTGACAGAAATGGTAACAGCTTCTTCAGATGTGCTGATGCAATCAGTCTAGGGTTATTGTATGTGTTGCAAACTGTATCAAATGGTTATTTAGCAGTGTCCTGTAATTCATAATTATTTACCACAAGACTCAAAAATGTCACAAAATGCCTGCACTACTTTACATTATCATTCCCTCTAGGCAGACAATAGCCACCCCACCCACCCCCTTCCCAAGGGGGTTACAGTTCCTTCGTGTTAGTTCATGCGTGGTGCACATGTGGCTCTGAGCTAATGCAGCCTATTCTTCCTTACTGTCCGCATTTGTCACCCTGCCCTCCCTCCCTATCCTTGCTCACTCCCAGTTACCTTCTCCTACCCCTTTCTTGGTGCTCTGATTCATCTTGACATGGCTATCCACCTGGTTTCCTTTATTGTTTACAATTTGCTTTCCTCTGCCTGTTCATTCATGTTTCTTGGTTTTTACGTCCCCAATTGAGTTTTACCTCCACTTCAAAATTTCCTGTTTTTGTTTAATGTGAGCCGTTTGGGGAACAACTCGCTCCCTGGCATCTGCGGTGTGGATTCCTCTTGCCTTCCCCCTGTTGCCCCCTTCAACCCAGCTAGGTCACCAGCACACATAGCCAGTCTGTGTGATGGGTCTGTTATGTACCCATCTGGCTGAGATCCCTGACAACACAGGAATCACTCTCCTGATTCCTGAATTGTTCACTCCCCATGTATGCCAAGGAGTGGTTGCTTGTCTTCTTGGAGCATCAGAACTCCCACCTATAGCCACCGTGCTAGATGGCCCTTGGTTTGGGTGGGTGGCACCCTTCGGGAGAGCCCATGGTCAGAATGGCTGGTATTTGGGGGATGCTTGATGCATGAAGCGTATGGAGCTGCAAAGATCTGGCCGATCTCAAATGGCTGCTTCTTTGAATGGTGAACAATCATTGAATGGTGCTTCATGTTACCCAGCAACCTCTGCTTCCCTGGCTACACCATGGGAGGATGGCCAGGCTAGCCATCTTTGTATGATACACTTCCCCCATTACCTCATCTGTACGAGGACAGACAGGGACACATTCATTGCCACAATGCCATTGTTTTTGTGGAAAATATTGAGGAAAACTTTCTTGATCAGAGCATCTTCTGCCACCCAATCGGCAGCTCTTTGCACCTGTCATCATATTGGCAATGTCCCAGTTTGTTTTATCCCTCACTAATCTCTGAATATGGTGTAGAGAGTGATTTCTCATTGGGATCTCACCCTGCAAAAGGATTAGGAACTCTGGGCTAATCTGGAGAGGTGTGAATTTGGTTTGGCATGTGGAGAAGGGCCACAAAGACAACCGCATCCATACTGGTGCCTTCATTCTAGCTTTTTTGGGGGATACCCTCCCAGAGAAAGTCAAGGTTATGTGCCGAAGTTGTGATGTGAAGCCATACACCCCACCACCTATGCGGTGCTTCTGGTGGCTGCAATTTGGGCATATGTTTTCCTGGTGAATGGTAGACCCTCTGTACACTCACTGTGGACAACCATTCCATGAGGGAAGCCCCTGTGTTCTGACACCTGTGTGTGACAAATGTACTGAAAGCCACTCCCCTCACTCGCCAAATTTGCCCGGCGTATAAGAGAGGAAGGAGATCCAAGAATACGAGTCATCGAATCGCCTGTCTTATACTGGGGGTTACCAAAAGTATGAGATACTCCATCCAGTGTCACTATCTTCAACTTATCTCTCTTTTACTTCATTTCCTCCTCCTACCTCTCCCTTGCCCAGCCCCATCCACCTATCCCCTCTCCCTCCCCCTACCCTAGCAGTTGCCACAACCTCCTGTCTGGGTCTGCTCCCTCTCTCCAGCTGAAGAAGTGCGCCCCTTCTCTGGCACCTGCCAGTGATTGGGCTCCCTTACAAGGCCCCTTTGCCCAGCTCAGTTCAGGCTGGAAGACTCCTACCATCACTCACAGTGCGTTTGTTCATCCAAAGGTCACCCGCTCTCTTTCAGTCACCTGTACTCCCTCTGTGCTCTACCCTCCTCCAGCTCTGAAATAGGAATAGGAGGAGGAGAAAACGGACAGGAAGAAACATAAATCCTAAGACAAGGTGCCCCCCCCCAACCACTGTCCCCAGTAATGCCACCTCCTGCCTTGCAACCTGTGCCTGAGATCTTATCTTATTTACGGATGTCACCTCACCCTTGTAGGTGAAGGCCACTGACCAAGTGACATGGTATCCTCATTTTTTTTTTTTTTTTTTTTGTGTAATCTGGATTCTGGCCACACAGTCATCCACTGAAATTGCCAAAGTTACTATCCTCACCTACCAGAAATGCAACCTTCTGTCGGAACTGTACTGGCCCCAGGGAAGCATCTGGTGGGATCTGCACTTTGGTTCACTCCAATGTCGTAGTCACCGGATCCCACTAAGTACCTACCTGGAAGCTATAGTGTTTAGAGTGCATATGTCTCTGGCAATCACCATTTGCAGTGTCGACCTCCCTCCAGGTACAATAATTCCTTACTTTGCACTGTGTACCTTAATCCAGCAATTAACACCCTGTTTCTCATCCTTGGGACTTCAATAGCCACCACCCAGTGTGGGAGAGTGACACTTCAATGGGTAGGGGTCTCCTAATTGACCAGCTTATTACGGACCTGAATTTGTGTCTCCTCAATGAGGGATCCCCTACCCAATTCAATGCTCTTAATGGCACCTTTACCACTATCAATCTCACGATCACCTCTCCTGCTCTCATTGCTTCCCTACATTTGTCAGCCCATGATGATGTTTGTGACAGTGACCACTTTCCAGTGGTTCTATTGTTCCCCTGCTGTCGCCAGGCAGACAGGCCCCCAAGTTACGAATTCCGCAGGGCCAATTGCCCTTTGTATACATCTGCTGTGCACCTCTACACCTCCCTGTCGAATTGCATTGATGCGGTCTGCAAGGCATCTCTGCCACTGTTCTTCACACTGCTGCCGCCCCCCCCCCCCCCAATCAACATGTCCCCTCATCGTTGATGGGTACTTTGGTGGGCCAAGGATGTCACAGTCACTGTCTATAACTGCTGACATGCACTGCAGCATTTTAAGCAACACATTTCAAAGACGAACCTCTTCGCTTTTAAGTGTGTTCATGCGAAGGCTCATTACCTTATTAAGTAGTGTAAAAAGGAATGCTGGGAGAAATATGTGCCCCTCCGGGGACATACGCCTCTTCATTGCAGGTTCAGTCCAAGCTCCGTACTGTTCTTGGCTGCCAGCGACAGTCAGTATTCCATTGCCTTAACCTTAACGGTGATTTGTGCACTGATCCATCGGTCCTCGCAGAACACCTTGCTACACGACACTTTGGGACGGTATTGGCATCATCTTCCTGTCCTCCTACATTTCTCCAGCAGAAATGCAGTGTTCACTATGCCCCCCCCCCCAAACCAATCTGTTCATAACACACAACACTAAGTGAGTGCTATAGTCAAGCAGGCTCTTACCTCTTCATGGGACATGGCAGCTGGCCCATATTCTGTCCGCAACCAGATGGTCTATTATCTTCAACTGCATTAGGTTCACAGCTGCTTTTCTGTCACAATGATGAAACAGTATAGTTCTCCCTGTCCTTAAGGCCAGAAAGAATCCAATGGCCTCGACAGCTACCACCCAATTAACCAGACAAATGTACTACGTAAACTTCTCGAGAGGATAGTTAGCTACACATTATGTTGTGTACTAGAATCTCCGGGCCTTTTGTCCCTATATCTCTGTGGCTTCCAAGTAAAATGATCTCCAACTGATCATTTACTTGGGTTGGAAAAAGTTACGCAACAGGCTTTTACTCACCACCAGTGCCTAGTTGTGGTCTTCTTTTTACCTACATGTGGCACACAACATGGCTTGGTGCCATCACATTTTAGTTACCAACCATGACTGAGGCTTCCATGTGCCCCTTCAGATTTTTATCCATGAGTTTTCCTCTGAGCGGCTCTTCCGGTTCCAAGTTGGAACTTCCCTCAGCACCCCTGGAATTCTGCAGAATGGTATCCCACATGGTTCTGTGGTAAGTGTCACACTCTTCCTCCTAGCAGTCCACGGGCTTGTGACCCCTATTGGGCCTCTGGTTACTCTGGCATTGTACGTCGATGATTTTTGCATATGATGCAGCTCCCAGTAAGTAGCATCTGGTGAGTGTCTGCTCTAAGATGCCATCCCATGGGCCTCTGCATGGGCCACCTCCTATTGGTTCCAGGATTCTCCCAAAAAAATGTGGGTAATGCATTTTTATCGCTGATTCACAGTACACCCCAACTCAGAATTTTATTTAGGTGAACAGCTTCTCGATGTTGTAGCACAGTCCTGTTTCTTGGGCCTTACTTTTGATAACCAGCTGACATGGCTGCCCTTCATTTGCCACCTAAATACTGTATGTATATGGAAGCTTAATGCTCTCCACCTCCTGGCCCTTGCATCTTGGGGTGCAGACTGTGTCACTTTTCTCCATCTTTACTGTGGCCTGGTCTTCTCCAGACTGTTGTGGTGGTCAGGTTTATGGCTCAGCAGCTCCTTCCACTTTGAAACTGCTTGACCCTCTTCACCATTGTGGGGTTCATCTGGCTATTGCTGGCTTTCTCAGTAGTCCCATTGATAGTCTCCTCACAGAAGTGGGGATTCCCCCTCTACACACATGACTGAGCAAACTACTACTTTCTTAATCAGTCATCATTCGCCAATTCCCTGACCATCCGATGTATCCTGTACTCTTCGCCATTGAGGACTGTCTCCCTCCTGACACCCGTTCTTGTGTGGGATTGCCGGTTGGCATGCGTATCACTTCCTTATGTCGGGATCCCCGTCTCCACTCGCTGTAATGTACTTCACATCTTTCCTCCCATACCCCTCCCACCCATGGATGGTAACTAGACCATGAATTATGACTGATCTATTTCAGGGTCCAAAGATTCGTGTCAACTCTTTAATTCTCCACCGTCTTGTATGTGCCATCCTTGGAGTGTTCTAGGGTGCCACAATTTTTCACACTGATAGTTCTAAGGCAGTAGATAAGGTGGGATACACTTTCATGTCTCCTACTGCCTTAGAACACCATTTTTTGTCAGGATCAATTAGTGTGTTCACAGCAGAGTTTCTGGAAATTCACAGAGCCCTCCTTTTTTATCTCAGGCCTCCCTCCACAGTGTTTTAATGTGTTCAGATCCAACGAGCAGCCTGCTGGCCATCGACCTCATCCTTCGGTCTCTGCTATACGTGCCCTTCTCTTGGCCCACGAGTGTGCCACCTGTTCAGATGTCTTTCTCTGGGTTCCAAGTCATTTGAGCAACCCAGGGAATGGACTGGCTGACCGTTTGGCTAGAGAAGCAGATACTTACTGCCATTTCCTTCCATTATTCGAACTGTGGATATGCAGATCTATGCAAAATCTCTCTTTACCCAAAATCTGAATGACATCTGGTGTGCTACTGCACATAGTAATAACTCCCCACAATCAAGTAGTCTTCCCCCTGTGGGTGTGCGGTAAGAATAGGCCCGAGGTATTCCTGCCTGTCGTAAGAGGCGACTAAAAGGAGTTTCAACCATTTCGGCCTTCCATGTGATGGTCCTCCTTGGGGTTTGACCTCCATTTTCCAAATTCTACAGAAGTACGAACCTTTTGGGGAAGGACACCTTACGTGGTGTATCACTGGTCCTCAGTGCACTAAGACCTTGGCACTCAGCATTGTAACTGCATTGTAACCACACCCACTATTCCTCAAATTTGGCCTAAACACCTGATGGGTTGCACAAGTTATGCCCATAGTGCGTCCCCATTTGCACCTACGATGATGATGGACTTTCCATGGCACCCGAAATCCAGCACGGTAGCCAGCCCATTGTGGTGGGGTCGTCATGTACCCTCTAGGTTGTAGCCCCCTGACAACACAGGGATCGTACTGCCGATACCTGAACTGCACCCTCCCCACGTCGGCCAAGGAGTAGATGCCCGTCTCCTTGGGGCATCAGGACTCCCAGCAATGGTCATCCTGCCAGGTGGCCCTTGTTGAGGCTGGGTGGCGCCCGTGGGGAGAGCCCCTGGTTGGAGTGGGTGGTATTGGGGCGGATGTTTTGTAGATGAAATGTCAAAATGTATCAGGTCGATCTGCGGCCGAGTCTTTTGAAAAGAAAGGTACTGTCTCTGGTTCTGGTACTCCTGCCCTTTCCCCCTTGGCCACTCCCTGGGAGGAAGGACAGGCTCGCCGGCTTGGGGCGATATACTTCCCCCGCTATTTAGTCTGTTCTCGGACCGATGGGGGGGACGTTCGCCACCTCCAAGCCCATATTCTTTGTCCAGCACATCTAGGACACCTTTGGGGAAATCAAGGCTCTCAGTAAAATGCGTTCGGGGTCCGTTCATATAAAGACCACCTCCGCCACACAGTCGGCGGCACTCCAGCATGTGGCTGACTAGGGCACATCCCAGTATCCATTGTCCCGCATCTGGCACTGAATAGGATGCAGTGGGTTATTTTTCATGAGGACCTCCTGCTGCAATCTGATGAGGAGCTCAGGGCCAACCTGGAGTGCTGAGGCGTGCATTTCGTGCGGCGAGTCCAGCGCGGCTCCAAAGACTGTTGCATCGACACCGGGGCCTTTATCCTCGCATTCGAGGGGGACATTCTCCCGGAGAAGGTAAAGGTGATGTGCTACCGGTGCGACGTGCCACCTTACGTCCCACCTCCTATGCGCTGCTTTCGGTGTTTGCGCTTTGGGCACATGTCGTCACGGTGTGAGGCTGAGCCCCTTTGTGGCGATTGTGGACGTCCTCTTCATGAGGAACATACATGCACTCCACCACCTTGGTGCATCAATTGTCCTGGCATCCACTCACCTAGATCTATAGACTGTCCCGCGTATCAGATGGAGAAGAAGATTCAAGAATTAAAAGCTTTGGATCATCTCTCTTTTTCTGAGGCCAGGAAGAAGTATGACCACCTCCATCCCGTGACGTTGGCAATATCGTTGGCCTCAGTCTTGTTGCCTCCTTGCACAGTATCCTCACCCCTATCCTGTCCCCCCTCCACCTCCTCACCCCATCTGGGGTTTATGCCTCCGCCTCCCAAATCCCTCCCTTCCAAATCCTCCTCCCTCGTGGCCCCTGCCCCCTTTGCCCCAGGGGCCACCATTCCTCCTCCTCCTCCCCCTCCACCACCTGAGAAGCGATCCTCTTCTCAGGCGTCCATCGGGCAAATGTTCCAGACCCCGGCTTCCAAGGTCCGGCATTCCAAAATGGCGCCCGTGCGTGAGGGCCTTCTTCGGGTCCAGCATACCATCCCCGTGCCTCATCAGACTTCCAAGAAGGCCTCCAAGAAGAAGTCTTTATCCCCCTCTCCACCCCGGCGCGTTTTGTCTGACGCTCCATCCATGAGTCGCTGCTCCCGGCCGTCCTCAGTTTGGCCGGGACGCTCTGCTGCCAGGCGCTCAGCTGGCCTCTCGTCGGCGAATGATACTGCCCCTCCTACGCAACCCAGGACAGCGGCCGCAGCTGGCGATGACTCGATGGAACAGGATCCGCCTCCCGCCGGTTGTAGCGTTGTTCCCTCATAACCTGGCCCTCTGCGGCCGTCGAGGTGACCAGCTCTTCCCCTGTTTCATTCCCCCTTTTTTCTGACTAGCGATGGCTTTGCTACATTGGAACATAAGAGGTATTCGATCTAATCGGGAGGAATTACAACTGCTCCTCTGCCTGCACTGTCCGCTCGTCCTTGGTCTCCTGGAAACCAAGTTGCGCCCAACTGACCGTATTGCTTTTACCCACTATACCTCGGAGTGGTATGACCTCACCCCTGTGAACGGTATTCCAGCTCATGGTGGGGTCATGTTGCTCGTTCGGGACGATGTCTATTACCATCCCATCCCATTGACCACCCCACTCCAAGTAATAGCTGTCCGTATTACTCTTTCTGCCTTTACTTTTTCTGTTTGTACTGTCTACACTTCATCGTCATCCGCAGTTAGTCGGGCTGACATGATGCACCTGATTGTTCAGCTTCCTCCGCAGTTTTTATTGTTTGGCGACTTCAATGCCCATCGTCCCCTTTGGGGCTCTCCTGCATCCTGTCAGAGAAGCTCCCTCTTGGCGGATGTCTTCAACCATCTCAATCTTGTCTGCCTCAATACTGGCGCCCCGACTTTCCTCTCGGACTCTACTCGTACCTACCCCCACTTGGACCTCTAGATCTGTTCTACCACTCTTGCCCGTCGATTCGAGTGGTATGTCCTTTCTGACACCTATTTGAGCGACCACTTCCCCTGTGTCGTTCGTCTCCTGCACCACACCCCATCCCCACGTCCTTCGAGCAGGAACATACCGAAAGCTGACTGGGGACTTTACTCCTCCCTGGCGACCTTTCCGGACCACGATTTTCTCAGTTGTGACAGTCAGGTTGAATATTTCACGGCTGTTATCATCAATGCTGCCCAACGTTCCAATCCTCGTACTACCTCTTCTTCACGTCACGTGCTGGACGACGTGTTCTACGCACCTTTCGCCGCCATCCTACGTTGGCAAATTGTATTGGATACTAACGACTCCGAGCGCAATGCCGTAGAGTCATCAAAGACAGCAAAAAAGCATGTTGGGCCTCTTTCATCAGCTCCTTTAACAGTTTTACTCCCTCTTCTATCGTCTGGGGTGGCCTGCGCCGGCTGTCGGGCATTAAGGCCCACTCCTCGGTACCTGGCCTGACCTCAGGTAATGAGGTCCTTGTTGATCCTGTGGCTGTCTCCAACGCCTTCGCCGCTTTTTCGCGGAGGTTTCAAGCTCCGCCCATTACCACCCTGCCTTCCTTCCCAGGAAAGAGGCAGAAGAGGCTCGGCGACCTTCCTTTCACTCGCTGAATCTGGAAACTTATAGTGCCCCCTTTACTATGCGAACGTGCACTTGCACTGTCCCGTTGCTCAGCTCCGGGGCCAGATGCCATTCACGTTCAGATGCTGGCACACCTTTCTCCGGCAGGCAAAAGCTTCCTTCTTCGTACCTACAATCGCGTCTGGACCGAAGGTCAAGTCCCCATGCGTTGGCGTGACACCATCGTTGTTCCTATACCCAAACCTGGGAAGGATAGACACCTTCCTTCTAGTTACCGCCCCATTTCTCTTACAAGCTGTGTCTGTAACGTGATGGAGCGCATGGTTAACGCTCGGTTAGTTTGGATTCTTGAATCTCGACTGCTACTTACCAATGTTCAATGCGGCTTTCGTCACCGCCGCTCCGCTGTTGACCTTGTCGACATTCATCATGAACAACTTGTTGCGAAAGCGCCAAACGGTAGCTGTGTTCTTCGATTTGGAGAAGGCTTATGATACCTGTTGGAGAGGAGGTATCCTCTGCACTATGCACAGGTGGGGTCTACGCGGGCGCCTGCCCCTTTTTATTGATTCCTTTTTAACAGATCGAAAGTTAAGTGTACGTGTGGGTTCCGTATTGTCCGACGTCTTCCTCCAGGAGAACGGAATGCCTCAGGGCTCCATCTTGAGTGTAGCCCTTTTTGCCATCGCGATCAATCCAATTATGGATTGCATTGCACCTAATGTCTCAGGCTCTCTCTTTGTCGATGACTTCGCTATTTACTGCAGTGCCCAGAGAACATGCCTCCTGGAGCGCTGCCTTCAGCGTTGTCTAGACAGCCTATACTCATGAAGTGTGGCAAATGGCTTCCGTTTCTCTGAAGAGAAGACAGTTTGTATCAACTTTTGGCGATATAAAGCGTTCCTTCTGCCGTCCTTACATCTCGGTCAGGTTGTTCTCCCTTTCGTGGAAACAACTAAGTTTCTAGGGCTCACATTGGACAGGAAACTTCGTTGGTCTCCACACGTCTCTTATTTGGCTGCCCATTGTACACGTTCCTTAATGTCCTCAGAGTGCTTAGTGATTCATCTTGGGGAGCGGATCGCACTGTCCTGCTTCACTTGTATTGGCCCATAGTCCGATCAAAGCTGGATTATGGGAGCCTTGTCTACTTGTCTGCTCGGCCATCCCTCTTACGCCGTCTCAACTCCATCCACCATCGGGGGTTACGTCTTGCGACCGGAGCCTTCTACACTAGTCCCGTCGAGAGTCTTTATGCTGAAGCTGCCGAATTACCATTGACCTACCGGCGCGACGTACTGCTTTGTCGGTATCCCTGCCAGCTGTTGTCAATGCCCGACCAGCCCTCTTATCAGTCCTCATTTGCCGATTCTCTCGACCGTCAGTATGGGTTGTATCTGACTGCCCTGCTGCCCCCTGGAGTCCGCTTCAATCACCTGCTTCGACAATTGGGTTTTGCCCTCCCTACCACCTTCAGAGAGGGTGAGAGCCCGACACCACCTTGGCTCCAGGCTCTGGTTCATATTTATCTCGACCTCAGCTCAGTCCTGAAGGAGGGTACTCCGGCTGATGTGTATTGCTCACAGTTTGTCGAACTTCGTGCACGACTTGCTGGTCACACCTTTATTTACACCGATGGCTCCAAAACTGACGATGGTGTCGGCTGTGCCTTTGTCGTTGGGGCCGCCACCTTTAAATACTGGCTCCTCAACCAATGTTCCAGCTTTACGGCCGAGCTTTTTGCTCTCCATCAGGCCGTTGAGTATGCCCGCCGCCACCACCATTCATCGTATACACTCTGCTCTGATTTCCTCAGTGCTCTTAAGAGCCTTGGAGCTCCCTATCCGGTCCATCCTTTGGTGCAACGGATCCAGCAGTCCCTCCATTCTTTCGCTGATGAGGGTCTCCTGTCAGTTTTCTGTGGGTTCCCGGGCATTTAGGAGTGCCTGGGAATGAGGCTGCAGTCCTCCTGCCTCGGCCAGCCTCCCATTGCGTCCCGTTATCTGACGTTCATGGGGTTGTTTGTAAGAGGCTTGTGTCGTTGTGGTGAGATGCTTGGTCATTCCTCCAAGGAAACAAGCTCCGGGCAGTAAAACTGCTCCCAACTGCTTGGACATCCTCCTCCCGACCATCTCGGCGAGAAGAGGTCCTTCTGACTAGGTTGTGGATTGGGCATTGCCAGCTTAGCCACCGCTACCTGATCTCCGGTGACCCAGCCCCGCAGTGCCCTTGTGGTCAAGCATTAACAGTGTGCCATGTTTTATTGTCGTGTCCCCGATTTTGTCAATCTTGTGTTGTCCTGTCCCTGCCATCTACTTTACCGGATAATTTAGCTGATGACGCTCGAGCAGCTGCTCGTGTTCTGCTTTTTATAACTTTGACTGGCTTGTCCAAAGACATCTAACTTTTATACGTCTTTTATCTTCATCTTTGTCAGGACTTTCTGGTGTCCCCCCCCCCCTCCCCTTGAGCTTTACTACATTCCATGTGCTCTAACAACTGTGACTGGGCGCTAATGACCTAAGTAGTTGAGCACCCTTAAACCCCACCAAAAAAAAAAAAACCGTGGATTACGTTTAGTATCTACAGCTTTCTACACCAGCCCTGTGGAAAGCCTTTATGCTGAGACTGCTGAACCTCCGCTGTCCAATTGGCGAGCAGTCCTTCTGAGTCTTTATGCTAGCCATTTGTCTTCCATGCCTGCTAATCCAGTCCATGACATTTTCTTCGACGCCTCCTTTGATGTAGGGTATGCAGGCCACCCTTCCTCCATACTACCACCGGGAGTCCGCTTCCGTCAACTGCTCCATTCTCTTTCCTTCCGCTTTCCTAAAACTTTCTTGAGAACTGGGGGTACAGCACCACCTTGGCTCCATCCCCAGACCTGCTTGCTCCGTGATCTTTGTCAGTTTCTGAAGGATGGTACCCCTTCACTTGTTTATTGTCGGGCATTTTCTGCTCAATGTGCACAAATGAAGGATGCCACATTTATTTACACTGATGGATCAAATACATCATTTTGTGTAGGGAGTGCCTATATTGTTGGCGACACCCCAAATCGATTTCGGCTTCCCGATCAGTGTTCCGTTTATACTGCGGAGCTTTACACTGTTCTCCAGGCTGTCCAATAAATCCGTCACCATCAGCGGATACAGTATGTTATGTGTACAGATTCTCTCAGCTCTCTCCTCAGTCTCCAAGCTCTCTACCCTGTCCACCGGATTCAGGACTGCCTCCACTTGCTCCCTTTGGGGGCGTCTCGGTGGTGTTCCTCTGGATCCCAGGACACGTTGATATCTGTGGAAATGAGGCGGCCGATATAGCAGCCAAGGCTGCAGTCTCTCTTCTTCGGCCAGCTATTCACACGATTCCCTTCACCGATCTATGGAGTGTTTTATGTCATCGTGTTGTTCTTTTATGGCATGCACATTGGTCAACACTTCCCCATAATTGCGGGACATGAAAGCTCTTCCCTGTGCTTAAACCTCTTCCTCCCGAATGCGTCGTCGGGAGGAGGTAATATTAACTAGACTCCGGATAGGGCACTGTGTTTTTAGCCATCGACATCTTTTAAGCGGTGATCCTCCCCCACTCTGTCCCCACTGCTCTCAGCTGTGGACAGTGAGACACCTTTTACTCAAGTGCCCCTATTTTACTCTGTTACGCGCCCGTCTACAGCTGTCGCCTGAAATATCGTCAATTTTAGCAGATAACGCGCTCAGCTGATCGCGTTCTTGAGTTTATTAGTGGCAGTGAGATGACGTCGGTCATTTGAAGCCCTTTTTGGGGACAACCAAACCCTTTCTCTAGTGGTTTTTCATGCTGTACTCCTGCTTTTAGTTTCTCCAATTTTTTGAGTTTCGCTCCCTTAGCTGCTGGTTCCATTTTCGTATTTTACGTTTACCTAAGTCACAGATTGGGCGCTAATGACCATAGCAGTTTTGCGCCCTAAAACAAAACAAAAAAAAAACGCAAAACCAACTGAGGAAAATACAGGCGGCGGAAATGAGATCTTAAAGGAGTATTAAAGATGGTGTGAGGGTGGATACAATCCGCAATTAAGATATTAGGAAAGACTAAATATAAGATTAATATGTAATAAAACATTTAAAAAGATACAAAACCAGACTTAACACAGGTAATGTAGGAGTACACGCTGAGCGGCAGAAGAGTTGGAGGACAGCCCAGGAGATTGTGGAGACAACTGTAAAACCAGAGCGGGCAAGAATCCCTGACTCACAAAATGAAAATGAAGAAGAAGAAGAAGAAAGGAAGAAACTGCAGCAAACTACCCATAAGAGAATAATGAGCAAAATGGATCATACAGACTCGAGGCCGGAAATCCTGTACAGTACATTACAGCACTCAACATGCTGAGACAAGACAACCGTTAGAGAACCTGTCCAATGTGGCTCCCACAGGCCTCTAAGCAAGTGTGGACATGATTCAGCTGCATCAGACACAAATTTTCAAATGTCCATTTACTAGTTCTCTTAACTGTTCCACACCCTCTTCTGTTGTGTGGGCCAACCTCAGATGGCTCTCTGAGACCAAGAATCAATTTCAAATTTCTGTCCTGGTAGCAGCAGATATAGGCATAATAAACCCTATCACTATCTCTATGATCTGTAATTTTATAATGGTCTGTTATTCACTTCTCCTTCCACGATCCTTCAGACTACTCCACCAGGTCATATTTGAGGGGTGTTCTTTCCAGCAAACTATTCTGTACTTCTATTTCAGTCACTGGCATTATCCTTGCACCAGCCTTCATGGATCTAGCAGCTGTAGTCTACATTCCCACCATGTTGACTTGTGTTTTGTGGGCTCCTTAGTCCTGCACCTTGGCAGTGGCTGTAAGTGGCAGCTGGCAGCTCTAGTGAATTCAGACAGTTATGCTCAATTGAAATAGAAATATTTTGTGATTCTTCATTTGTATTATTATGCAGTTTTCGTCAATTGCACTTTAATAAAATTCACATGTATCTACTTGTCACTGCACCTGATTCGTAATCTGTCATTATATAATTTACCAACTTACTAACACTGAGATGAGCATGTGCAGTGAGATAACATACCACTGACACATTTGAAGGTGTTTCATTTATGCTTAAATTCAGTTCATGTAAAGTTATTCAGCTTTTTAATTTTTTTTTGCAGGAACATGAAGAGGTACACCCAGAGGAGGTACTGGCAGGTGAGATTTTTGCTTTATTCAGTAGCTTAATTACATGCTAAAGTTATCGCTTTAATATTTTCTTATGTGGTATTTTTTTCCATATTTTTCTTGCTAAAGTATTTCAGTGAAACAGTTGTTCAAAAGTTTATACTTGAACTTGACACTGGATGTTAATTACATGGTACATAATTCATACTGAAAATTGGCAGTGCCTTTGTAACTACAAAAGATTGGTCACAAATATGCAGTTGTGTTTAAAATGTATGCGGTGGTAGATTGTGAGGGAAACGTGATGAAAGAGAAAGAAGACAAATTTCTAAGTACCAAATTGACATTTTAAAATAAGTCATTGTAAAGGTGAGCTAACATTACAAATTGGCACACTACAATAATTAGCAATGTTAAGATCACAGTCCCCTTATTCCGTAGTCGTGGCTCATATTAAAATTATCACCTTGAGATAAATATATTTATGTATAAAACAATCACTCAGCATAGTTGAGCTTCTTAAAGAGAAAAATTGCCAATCTTATTGGGGACTGGATCAAGTTAACCACATTCATGTCCAGTGATTTGAAACCGCATCATCATGTCTCGAAATGAAGAATATTGTCCCTGTAATCCTTCTTCTCTCCTGAATCAGTATTTTGCAACCTCACTGACATGACGTGTGAAATAGCCTGGGTGCCCCAGTTATCCCTCACCTGCCAAGAGGGTTATTGACTACGCATTGACAATATGCTACTGAGTACAAAATGCCTGACTTGGTTGTAGCTTCACAAACTGTGTACTGCATACTCGATACCCATCTCCAATTCTGTCACCCCGTCCACTCCCATATCAACTTCCCTAATTTAAACAAATGGGAGTTCCCCTTAACTCATCCTTAAGTTCCACAATCCTCCCTCCCTCATTACTCATTACCCGTGTGCTGCCTTCCTCAAGCATAGCTCCGTCCATATCCCCGTATCTGTCCCTGTGCCTTCTATATTACATCCTGTGCCACCCCACCCCATCCCCTCACTGACATTCTCACTCAATGTGTCCACCACAACTCCGCACAGAGTTGTCCTGCAGGTTTAAGAAAATCTATCTGATTGAGAAAGGGACGGAGTGTGGCAAATGTTATTCAAGGCTTAGCCTTTCACTGCTTATTTCCATAGTAACTCTTTCATGACAAACAGAACATCTTAGGCTGGTGCATAAGACTTTAATGTTTTCTGCGAGTTCAAAAAACACACACTATACATAATGGAGACTTAAGTCATCATAAATAATATAATCTGCTCCACTAATCACTGCAGTCTGTCAATGTTGGGGTAACTTTCTTAATCCACAACAGTAGAAATCACGTGGTTTTGTAGCATTGCTGCCTTGTTTAGACAAAAGCATTCCATTCTATTCCTTCCCTTAAATTAGCACAAAGACACATTTTCTAGTCATCAGTAATGGTGCTGGATAGGAATGATCAGTGGTGTTCACACACTAATCGATGACAAGCAAGTGGATGATGCACATAAGGCCAACCAGTAATTTTTCTGATTTGGCTTGTGGTTCTCATATTCTTCATTGTTGAACCTTCTCCATTGCATTCAAATGCTCCACAATGAGGGAATGAGCATGAGGGACACAATTGTGGGGGTGGGGGATGTTTTAAAACCAATTTCCATCAATTGACTTAAGAGTGTGCTTTTATTTTGCACAATAATGCCATTGGCTTCATAGCCATTCTTGAATGCCTGTTGAAATGTTAATATGTATGTCATGCTGTGTTGTTCTGTTATTGAAAAAAAAACATGTTTCTAACTTTATAGACCCATTTATAGTTTTCAACTGTGCACAATATCAGCCACATCACATATCTTTCACACATACTCATATCCTGCAATAGAACCCACCTTAAAAGACCAAAAGTATATTTTTTCAGTAACTCACAGACTGGTCAAACAATCTTAATTTTTCAACATGATCTTCAGAATGGGTATAAAGTTGAAATCATGACTGTGTAAACAAATGAACAAGTAATATTCAAATCATGGAAATTTCTTTAAAAAGAAAGGTAAATGAGATACTGGTAGTCAGTGAGACAGTGTCTGTAAAAGAGGAGGAGAGATTTGTGAAGATAGAATCAGTGGGAGGAAAAGAGATAGGAGCCTGTGTAGACAAACAGGAAGACTTAGGGACACCATAAATCAGCTTCTTGGTATACATGAACACACAAGTGTGGGAGAGAGAAAATTTTGGTCTGAGGTCTTACACTCTAGTGTATAAGGAAAAACAACTAACTTGGATGCCCCAGAATTATTTTTGAGCTGTTAAGGAGTTGTGGAGTCAGTGAACTTATCAAAGAAAGACAAAAACAGACAGTGTAATTGAGAGAGGTGACATTGTCAGTGGGATATACTGTAAATCAGTGGGAGAAAAATGAGACAGTGGGGGAGAGCCATATACATAGACAGTGACAGTGACAGTGACAGTGAGGGGGAGGTGGTGAGCATGAAGGCTTCACTAGAGGGAGAGACCGGATGAATGAATTTAGGTAATTGCGTGTTAAAACAGTGGGAATATGTTCACATTGCAAAAACGTTTGGTGAGGAAGGCAAAATGTAGACTGGGGTAGCTGGTTCCTCACTCTACTGTCAGTATTTTAAAGAGGAAAATATTCATCTTTCATGTGCTCCAATAGGGGCATTTTACCAGTTGTTTGCCCTATGGTACTATGTGTTGCATGAGATACTGCTGGTGGAACTAGAGTTTATTTTTTTGTTGTTGGTGATGTAGTAGGTTGAATCAGAGAATGTGGTAGTTTAAAAAAGCGTATTGTTGAGACACTATTGAGTGCACTACCTTCGGTTGCATGTTGCATGGAAAGTTAACCTGTATTGTGGAACATGTGGACACTGAAGTGCATAATCTTCTCATTGAGTAGAGGACAGGGATGTAATAAACATTACTTATCAATAATACAGTGTCTGCTAATGCTTCATTTTCTGTACAAAAGGTAATGTTCATCACTCTGATTTTAGATGCTTTTGCTTCATCTGTATTTCTTCCCACAGGAACAAAGCATCAGGTAAATTAGTATCTTGTGTAAAATTTTCTTATTTCATTTCAGGCATAAAAATACATAAGTGTTTTTCTATGAGAGTGTGGAAAGAGAAAAATTCAGGATGGAATGTAACAGTATTATGGGAAGGGAGGTTGCTACTCACCATATAGCAGAGATGCTGAGTTGCAGATAGGCACAACAAAAAGACTGCCATTAAGACCTTCATCAACAATAGTCTCTCTGTTGCGTCTATCTGCGACTCAGCATCTCCGCTACATGGTGAGTAGCAACATTCCTTTTCATAGTATGGAAAGACAGGCTTCCTAATTACAGAACTGACACTGAAAACTAAATTTGCTACCTCCAATAGGTATTTTTTCTTTTTTTCAAAGCACATTTTCTGAATCCATGCTACTGGTACCAACACACATTTTCAGTCAGAATTAGATTTTGCTATTATCTACAGATTTGAATAACATTTAAAAATGTATTTGCAATTTCCACTGTAATTAATTATGATAATTTCACAGAAAGAAAACAGTAGCATGCCCATGTGATGAGCCCTTGCTAAGTTCACACTCTTGTCAAACAGTGTAAGTTAATTGGATAGATAAAAACATCTAATCACCCATCACATTCTTTCGTGTGTGTGTGTGTGTGTGTGTGTGTGTGTGTGTGTGTGTGTGTGTGTGTGTGTGTGTGTTTGTGTGTTTCTGCTGCTGCTTGGCAAGTAGATTTTTTAATCTATCAAATAATTAAATTGTAAAGAAGAAATAGCTCATTTAAAATTAAACACGAAATAGAATTAGACGCAACTGAGGTGAATGACTCATAAAACTGAAGAAGTGAATTGAAACAAAGAATATTATGAAACAGAGTCGCTACTCACTATATAGTAGAGTTGAAATGAAGGATGTCAAGTTGGGCAGCATGCTTAGCAGCAGGGTATCAACTTGTTTCTTGCCACAGTTTGTATGTGGCCATTTATGTGGACAGACAGTTTGTTTGTTGTCATGCCCACAAATAATGCAGCACAATGGCTGCATCTTAGCTTATATAGCACATGACTGGTTTCACAGGTAGCGCTGCCTTCAATGGGGTAAGTGACCTTTGTGACCAGGCTGGCGTAGGTGGTGGTGGTGGTGGTGGTGGTGGTGGTGGTGGTGGTGGTGGTGGTGGTGGGATGTATGGGACAGGTCTTGCATCTAGGTCTATTACAGGGATATGAGTGATTAAGTATGGGTTAAAAGTTCTTCCTAAACACCCAGAATCCTAAAACCCCTCCCCTCATTCAGATTCATTGAAGACATCTTTGTGATCTGGAGCGAGAGTGAGGACACCCTATACGCATTCCTCCAGAACCTCAACAGCTTCTCCTCCTTTGCTTCACCAGGACCTTCTCAAGCCAACAAGCCACCTTCATAGGTGTTGATGTACACTTCAAAGACGGCTACATCACTGTTTGTGCCTATATCAAACTAACTAACTGCAAGTAATACCTTCATTTTGACAACTACCACCCAGTCCATACCAAGAAGTCCCTCCCATACAGCCTATCCACCCATGGTTGCCACATCTGCAGTGATGAGGGGCCCCCCTCGAAATATACCGGGGGTCTCAATGAAGTGTTCAGACAATAATTATCCTCCAAACCTTGTACAAAAACAAATCTTCTGTGTCTTATCTTTGCAGTTTCCCATGACCCCCAAAGTCACACAATCTGGCCACAGAGGATTATTCCCCTCGTAACTCAGTACCACCCAGGACTGGAACAACTGAATTACATCCTCTGCCAGGGTTCCTACAAACTGTCATTGTGCTCTGAAATCAGAAATGTCCTGCCTACTATCCTTCACACCCGTCCCACAGTGGTATTCCTCTGTCCACCAAACCTACACAATATACTCGTCCATCCCAGCACAATCCCTGCTCACAAACCCTTACTTCACGGCTCATATCACTGTAATAGAAGTAAATGCAAGACCTGTCCCATACATCTTTCCACCACCACCACTCCAGTCTGGTCACAAACATCTTATATCCCACCAAAGGCAGGGATATGTGGGAAACCAGTCATGTGATATACAAGCTGAGCTGCAACCAATTTGCTGATTTCAGCATGGGAATGACAAGAAACAAGCTGTTTTTCTGCAAGAATGACCAGTGATAAACTGTGGCCAGGAACTCTCCCTGCAGTATATCCAACGTTCCTGTAACCCTCCTTGCTTTAACCTTCATTAGTCAAATTTCTCACCCATTCAGACCCTTCCTTGTCTCCATTCCAGTGCTACATAGCCCTCATATCACCAACACAAGAAGTCTTCTGAACTCCTTTTGTAGAAATAACTTCCAGGATTTTGCTTTTTTGTGGGTGGCAAAGTCAGTGAAGATATTACTTATCTTTATGACACTATTTGCTAGGTATATACTATTAGACATATATTTTCACTGATAACTTATTCTTGAAGAGAAGTGATGTCTGTGTCTTGTAACTAGTGTGTTCAGAAAAATTAGTGTTTTGATCATTCCTTTTATATTCAAAGCTACGTTTTTACATTTATAATAGCTACCACAGCTAAGGCTAAGTATCTATGGCTGGATGACATGACTGGCATTGCAGTAATAGAGCTTACAAAACAACTTTGCTAATTAATGCAAGTATCTATTAAACCTGACTCTGTCAAAATCCTGACTGTAATTGGAGATTAGCCATCACAAATGTACAGATACCGTTTTTCGATGTACTATTTTTCTTCCTCCTCATGAGATGGTGTACTGGAGACAATTGCATTGTTTTCCTTATTAGTAGTTTCTTGGCATAATTTAAGTGTTTACAATTATTTATGGAGCTGTGTTTTGAATACTGGGAGAGAGGGGGATTTATGAAGAATAGTCAGCAAGAATAAGGTTTCTATGCTTTACTTTATGACATATGAGAGCTGATTACCTCTGAAATTAAGAGGCTAGGAGAAAATAGTGTAGTAGAAACAACTGAAACACATAGGAGAAATGTGCACACACATTTGGAGAGAATTTCTAATAAGTATCCGAAGATAATGTACGTACAGTATCACTGTCCCTTTGCTCTTAATATATTTCCCATTAAGACTTTCACTACAGTCTTTTCCCAGACCAATGTGTTTGTCTTCCTGCCTCACCTCTCTACAGGGAGTCCAGTAGGGAACTGCATTGCCCCATCTGCCACCCACTCTCATGGTCATTCATCCCACCTATTGTGGATGATCCATGCACAAGGTGAGAAATGTGCTCAGGTTGTCATGAACATCAGAACGTCATTGCAACACAGAAGGCACATTATAATGTTGGGCATGTTAAATGGCTTCCTAGTGCAAAAAAACATCACAATAGTCCTGTTATGCTGTAAGGTTGTCACTAATATGAGCTAAGCTGAGCACTGCAAGCTGCACTGACGATGTCCTAGATTCCAATGTTGCTGTGCTCAGAGGAATAGTTGTGAATGTTAAAGCAAGGCAAGGTAAAGAATGCCCTGATCCAATGAAAGATGTTTGATAATATGAGAACATTTCTTGAAACTCTAGTTCAGCACTCTGTTTGTAACAACTGATAGGCACTGTTGTAGGTATCTAAAGAGTAGGTTGCACTAATGATGCCAATATTGTGGGCTGCATTCTTACTAATATAGACATGGCACTCAGAATTAGATAGACGATGTCAAGTCTGGGACTTGGGTTGGCTGGTGAGCCATTGTGCAGTGGTCTATGAAGGCTGTGAAGAGCACAGGAATACTGGAAAATTGTCCAGTGTCATGTGGTCCCTATACAGAAACTATACAATGGCTGTCACGGGCAAGATGATCTGCTCTGAGTTTGTTTCAGGTTTATTAACATGCCAGCAACAGGCAGCACTCTGTTGAATGTCTCAAGACAGCATTGTGAAGTACCAGTCAAATGGTACACTTCCACCTCATTCCTATGATGTCTTCTACTCCATCCTGTTCCCATACTCATAAAATTTCTTCCTGCCTCACCTTTACGAAGAATGAACCTGAGAAACAACCCACATCATCTGCTACACAGTCTCCTGGCTATGTGTATCCATCTGTAAGTAAAGAAAGGAGGATTACATTGTATGTTGACAATAAAAGTTTATTTGCCCCTGGCAGTATTCAGATAGCCAGCTTGCAACTGGAATAAAGTTCCGGCTTTGTGGAACTTGGTTAGTAATTTTCACTGTCGTACATAATTGACTAGATTAGATGCTCAGTTATTCACTGATCACTAGGCACTCTAAAAGATAGAAATAATTGATTCTGTTCTTTGTAATGTCATGTTGAAACAGTCTTCATTTATTAACTGTTTGTTTGACTTTTGCAGATTAAGTATTTTTTATATTAACACACAATTTCCTTTTTTGTCAATCAGGCCCTGTTGCCGACGAAGCCCCACGTCCTATAGCTCAGGTGAGTGAAAGTAGAGGAAGCACAACTGAGACTGTCAGAGAGAGGGTGAGTTTCACCAGCAGCAAAGAAGTTTAGCTTTTTGGCATGTAATGAACCCCCCCCCCCCCCCTCTCCCCTCTGTTTCCTGGCCTCATTCCAGGGTGCTCACAGTTTTCATTAGCCCATGGGTTTTAGCCCTTCTGTGGGCTGCCCTGCACACCCCATTTTAATTAATCAACTCCTTTCTACATATCCTATATATCTTCACTTCATACTTATTATTTTTTTCACTCCAATCTTTCCTGACACCACAACCTTCGCAACTCCATTTGCACTGGTAACTCGGGTCTATTATTACAATGTAATTACCTACTGAACAGTCACAAAAATTTTTCAAAGAATACACGCATACTGGCTAATGACAGTAATGGGTGCAACAGATCTAGGGCATGGCACTTCACTGAGCAAGAATGAGATAGCATGGAATGAACCACTCAAATCAACAGGTACATTGAAGCCTGATGAAATAACTATCATTGTCACACTCTGCAGAAATTGTTCATGTATTTGCAGCAGATTTCATGCAAGAGAAAAAATTCTGAAAGTGAATAAAAGTTTAAACCCACTATTTGACCTGGAATATGACTTTCTGGCAGTAACCATCATTCATTGGTACTATAGACATTGAGAAATATGTAACATTAACCAAGAGATCAGTTACACCACAGTTGATATTCAGTAAACATGATAATTACCACCTACAGTTGTCTAAAATATTTAGTTATTGCAGTTACATGCCAATTACCTTTTTAAACTGATAATGGAGTCACTCTTCTTGCTATTATCATAGCCAGATGAACTTGAAAAAAATCTTATTAGAATACTATCTGAACCATTAAATAGATTTTTCGTGCACTTCATAGAGAGGTCTTCTTTTCTTTGGGTATCATATGTTTAACTTGTGTCGCTTAGTAATTCAATAAACCTAACATCATATTTGATAGCTCATATATCACAGGTTGTGCTGGGAGAAGTAAAAGACATTTAATAAACATACATTTGTCAAAAATTCAGAGCAGGCTGAGAGCTAGAGCAGAGAGCTATCACAGTCAACTAGGAATGAGCAGCCAAATTCCCCAAGTGGAGTTAGCTAATGACTATGCACCAAGGTAAATGTCGACAGTTTACACTGGTAACTAACAGGTTTTAAACTTAATGTATTTAGAATTGGTAATAAGGATGCAACATTTAAGCGAGTAGTTAGTTATAATGAGCAGGAACCTCAGACTCTATAAATGTACCTTATCCTCCTGAGCTCAATAAATTCACCGAATTGAACAGACTACTGGTTCCTGCCCAAATTGCGGCACTCTGACATCGAGCATGTCAGATGAGCAACTTCGCTTCACTCGAGTGACTGGTAGGGGCAGCAGACTGCCAGTCAACTCAGACGCCGTGCGACAACAGAGGTGCCACCATAGCAAAAGGCAAACATGCCTCTGCTCTGGACACAGGGAACAAGAACACATCATTTCCTGCCAAAGCTACCCTGCCAACACACACCAATGGGAACAGAATTCTGCACAAATAAAGCTTCACACAAGAAGGGGCAGGAAGTAGAAAATGTGAACAAAACGCACAAGTGACTAGCAATGTAATTGACATTGTTTAAAATTTCTGTTATTCAGAATTGAAAATATCAGCACCTGCTGATAAGATAACTCAAGTGTACACATGTACCAAGATCACTTTGCCTCTGACATAGATCACGTTACAATTGATTCCCTTCATGAGACTTACAACAGGGAATACTCTTACACTTGCATGACATATTACCTGGAACACAAATTGTAATTAATAACACTGACTGATGATCATGCACTCAGTCACTCATAGGTGCATTAATGTAACAGATGCAATTTTAGATAACACAAATGTAAAAGAACAACACTTTACTTCACTCAGTTGTGAAGGAGCCATACATTGCAGGATTCCAGCCAGGGTATTATTGCATCCTACACACTCAGGTGATCATTGAGGAGCCATAAAATTTAAGCTTGTAGAGTAAGCCAGTTACTTGCCAATCTGGTTGCTTGCAATGTCCGTATGTCTTCATGCAGCTCACCGCTATCTGGCCTTATGACTGATTCAACCTTCAGCAGCATCTTGGGACCTGCACCGGACAGTGGGAGTCTGCCAAAAGCAACAACTTGCCAGCCACATGTCCACACGCCAATCGTTCTTCAGGACCCACCAAACCAACACACATGTGCAAGTGTTGCTACGACTCAGACATGATTTAATCCTTCTGTCTTCCACAGTTTGTTCAAGAAAGTCGGTGTCAGTTTTCACAAAGCGTAATATGAATGGCCACCTTGAAAACATTTTGTGCTCTACCATTTGATACTCCTTCACATACATAATCCAACACAGTTCTGTCTCTTAAAGCAC
Source organism: Schistocerca americana (assembly GCF_021461395.2). NCBI lineage: Eukaryota > Metazoa > Arthropoda > Insecta > Orthoptera > Acrididae > Schistocerca > Schistocerca americana. The sequence goes on from NC_060119.1 coordinate 39,287,470, forward strand.
TGGATGATCAGTTCTTATGGAGATAGTCCTCGCCTTCTGAATGTACAGAGAAACTTTTGCTCTCAGCAACTTGTCGATCTTGCCAGGTGACCGAAATTCTAGATCGATAAGTTTTATATGTGTCAAATCCAACACACTGTTTAATTTTGCTGAAGGTAACTGACATCTTGTCTTGATCCCAGACAGAAGGTGAAATGAAGAGGTTTATACAGAAGTCAACTTAAACAGAGACGTGCTGCTTTGTTTCTGATATGATTCCACCTGTTCCTTGAATGTATACTCTACTGTGCCATCCGTGAAGTCAGAGGCACTACTATCTATCAACCATGTTGTCACTGTTGTAAGCAGCACTTGTTTGTCTCGGATGATTATAAGTGAGCAGTAATGCAATGTACTTGATGGATGTATACCATTTTTTGTGTTTCATGTCACTAGGACAATCCTTCCTTGTTCCATCTTGTGTGTTTTATTTCTGTGTGTAGCAATGTGTGGTGCCCTTTTTGACAAGCATGACGGCATACATAAGTGCAACTAGAAGCCCTACAATCACCCTTTGAACAATTGTTGAACAATTTGTTCGGCATCACTATAGGTTTGTGTTCACTACACGTGGCTTGCCTGAATTTGCTGCACTTCTGCAAAGCTTGAGTCAAGTGACGCATGACATACGCAACACTAGCAGCGACTAGATTCATCTCAAACACCCTAAGTGCTTGACATTGCAGGTGGTCTGCTGTTTGTTCCCATATGTGCTGTGTCATGGTAGTACTGTAGCCTTGATAATTTCAGATTTGCATTTATTTTTGAGAAAAGCACATCTCCATTCTAATGTCAGAAAGCTATTGAAACTCAGGCGGGTTTTAAATTTTGTTGTTACAGACTGGTCAACTTTTTTCTATAAAGAGCAGTGATGTAATTACATCTTGAAAGGATACATTTAGTTGTAATGCCATCAGCACATGAATATTGCTTGAAGTAGTGCATTAAGTTCACTTGCACCTTCCCCAGTTGCTGACAGAAATGGTAACAGCTTCTTCAGATGTGCTGATGCAATCAGTCTAGGGTTATTGTATGTGTTGCAAACTGTATCAGATGGTTATTTAGCAGTGTCCTGTAATTCATAATTATTTACCACAAGACTCAAAAATGTCACTAAAATGCCTGCACTACTTTACATTATCATTCCCTCTAGGCAGACAATAGCCACCCCCCCACCCCCTTCCCAAGGGGGTTACCGTTCCTTCGTGTTAGTTCATGCGTGGTGCACATGTGGCTCTGAGCTAATGCAGCCTATTCTTCCTTACTGTCTGCATTTGTCACCCTGCCCTCCCGAGCTAATGTGGCCCTCCTTCCTTTCCGGGCTGCATACCTTCCCTTCCCTTTCCGCATCCCTCCCCGTCCCCCATCTTCGCCCCCCCACCCCTCACCACTCTTTCCTTCCCTTTCTCCCCCTCTGGGAGTACGGTATGTGCCTACGTCCGGAGACGGACACTCGAAACTGTTCCAAATTCCTTGCTTTTACACTTGCAAGTCCTCGTCCTTCCTCTGTCCTTCTCCTTTCCTTCCCTCTTCTCCTTGCCCTTTTCTCCGCTGCGGCGTTTGAGACCCCCTTTTCTTTCCTTTCCCTTTCTCTTTTTTCCTCCCTGTGCGTGTCTGAAGGCCGACCCACGCACTTCCATGCGTAGCCGGTGACGGGGTAATGCGTAATTCCCCGCCCCGGGTAGACAGGTAGGACACGTACGTACCCCCTGGTAACGGCCAGGCCCAGGGAGGGGTGATTACCCGAGCTGATACCTTCCGAAAGTGCCGATTGGTCCCTCCGTCCGTTTGTTGGGAGGTGTGACCTGAGGTGTGAACAATCACCTAAGGCGGGTGTGCCCTCGGTGAGGGCCCCCACAAGGGAGGAGCGCGCCATCGGAGACGCCGGTAATCATGGGGGATTCTTCCGCAATGGTTTCCTCACCTTCCACTATGTCTGCTCACAAACGTAAGTTCACTGAGTCTCAGCCACAGACGGTTCTTCCATCGTTGCCACAGTTCCTTGTTGTTTCTCGGTCTGACGAAGGTCACGACTTTTCCACGGTCAACCCTTTCATTATTCAGAAAGGTGTCGACGCAATTGCGGGTCCTGTAAAGTCTTGTTCCAGATTACGGAATGGTACCCTGTTGTTGGAAACACACAGTGCCCTCCAGGCTCAAAAATTGCTGCGTACTTCTCTGCTCCACACCTTCCCTGTCCGGGTGGAACCGCACCGTACTTTAAATTCCTTGCGTGGAGTCGTTTATACACGTTCCCTCGATGGATTGTCTGACGAAGAAATTCAGCACTACCTGTCTGACCAGGGCGTCACCGCTGTTCATCGGGTTACGAAAAGGGTTGACTCGAACATCATTCCAACCCGCACTGTCTTCTTGACATTTGACAAAGTTCAACTCCCATCAAAAATCAAAGCAGGCTATGAGATAATTTCCGTTCGCCCTTATGTCCCAAACCCTACACGTTGCTATCGATGTCAGCGGTTCAATCACACCAGCCAGTCCTGTTCCAATCCGGCCAAATGTGTCACGTGTGGCAAGGATGCCCATGAGGGTGCTTGTCCACCTCCATCCCCTCACTGCATCAACTGTATGGTTGACCACGCTGCTTCCTCTCGAGATTGCCCCGTTTTTAAGGATGAAAAGCTCATCCAGGAAATAAGGGTGAAGGAAAAGGTGTCGACCTTTGCTGCTCGAAAGTTACTCGCCAGTCGACAGCCCACCGTGCCTCAGAAAGGAAAATACAGCACTGTCCTTGCTTCTCCTCGGCCAACAAAGGAGGCGGCCATGCAGACTTGCGACCTCACATTTAGTACCACGGTCGTCAGATCGGCCAGTGCAAAGATCGCCTGTTCAACCTCACCACTTTCGCCTGCCCACTCTATGGCTCACCCTTCATCGGGTTCTGCTAAATCTCGAGCCCAAAAGTCAGACGCCAAGTCCTCGAAAAAAGAGCATTCTCGTGAAGAGTTTTTACGTACTGCAACTTCACAACCATCGGTTCCTCCTTCATCTAAACATCATACCTCCAAGAAGGCTACGAAGAAACACAGTTCCTCTCCTGCGTCCCAACTACAGCACCACCTGGCGGAAATCGCCCTCGGCCATCTTCTATGTCGCCAAGGCGCACTGCTGGTGGCCGGTCAACTGGCCGATCGTTGGTGGCAGGAGCTGCTCCTGACCAACCTATGGATCAGGATCTTCTGCCTTCGACTGAATGCCATTCCATGCTGTCGGTCGCAAGCTCTGAGCAGTCGTTGAGTTGACAGAACCCTTGGTCACGTTTCTCCATTTTCTGTTCACCCTATGTCCATTATCCACTGGAATATCCGTGGCATTCGCGCCAATCGGGATGAATTGTCGATCCTCTTACGATCCTACTCGCCGGTCATCTTCTGTCTTCAGGAAACAAAGCTGCGTCCCCATGACCGCTTTGTTCTCCCTCATTTTCAGTCCGTCCGATATGACCTCCCCTCTGTTGAAGGCACTCCAGCCCATGGAGGACTCGTGATTCTGCTCCATGATACTCTCCATTATCATCCAATCCCCTTAAACAGTTCCTTCCAAGCTGTCGCCGTCCGCCTTTCCCTTTCTGGATACACGTTCTCTCTATGTACGGTATACATTCCATCGTCTACACCACTGGCACGAGCTGATCTCCTTCATCTTCTTGATCAGCTTCCACCCCCCTATTTGCTGGTTGGGGACTTCAATGCCCACCACCCGCTTTGGGGATCTCCACATCCTTGTCCACGTGGCTCACTATTGCTAGACGTCTTCCACCAAGCGGATCTAGTCTGCCTCAACACTGGGGTCCCCACATTTTTGTCTGCCTCTACGGCAAATTTATCTCATTTGGACCTTGCGGTCGGTACTGTTCCGCTAGCTCGGCGCTTCGAATGGTTCGCCCTAGATGATACACACTCGAGTGACCACTTTCCATGTGTTCTTCGACTGCAGCCTCAACTGCCATATATGCGCTCGCGACGCTGGAAGTTTGCCCAAGCCGATTGGACACTTTCGATGACCGTCGCTTTCCCAGCGTCGACGATGAGGTCACACATTTTACCGACGTTATTCTCACAGCTGCGGAACGTTCAATACCACGCACCTCCGAATTGCCCCGGCGCCCCCCAGTTCCTTGGTGGAACGAGGCATGCCGTGACGCAATACGTGAGCAGCGACGTGCTCTTCGCATTTTCCGTCACCATCCAACTTTGGCCAACTGTATCCGATATAAGCAGCTCCGTGCGCGATGCCGTCGCGTCATCCGCGATAGCAAGAAGGCAAGCTGGAAATTCTTTACTAGCTCATTTAACAACTTCACTCCCTCCTCGGAAGTTTGGAGTCGGCTTCGACGGTTCTCAGGCGCGTCTAGTTTCTCCCCGGTCTCTGGGCTCACTGTCGCGCATGATACCTTAGTGGACCCCGTCGCAATTTCTAACTCATTGGGTCAGCACTTTGCTGAGATTTCGAGCTCTTCAAATTACCCGCCAGCGTTTCTCTCGAAGAAACGTGCAGCGGAAGTGCAACCTTTCGCTTTCTCCTCTCAAAATCGCGAAAGCTACATAACTGTTTTCTCCATGCAGGAACTCCAACATGGGCTCTCTTCTTCTCGCTCCTCCGCCCCAGGACCGGATGGTATCCATGTCCAAATGTTGCTGCATTTATCAACCCATAGCCTGCGTTACCTCCTTCGCCTTTATAATCGAATTTGGACCGACAGTACCTTTCCCAGGCGATGGCGGGAAGCTATTGTCGTTCCCGTTCCGAAACCTGGAAAGGACAAACATCTCCCCTCTAGCTATCGCCCCATTTCTCTCACGAGTAGTGTCTGTAAGGTTTTGGAGCGCATGGTGAATTACCGTTTAGCTTGGTGGCTGGAATCCCGCAGTCTTTTAACACCAGCCCAATGCGGATTCCGAAAGCATCGTTCTGCCGTTGACCATCTTGTTGCTCTCTCCACTTATATCATGAACAATTTCCTCCAGAAACGCCAAACGGTAGCAATATTTTTTGATCTGGAGAGAGCATACGATACCTGTTGGAGGACAGGCATCCTCCGCACACTGTTCTCTTGGGGCTTTCGAGGCCGGCTGCCCCTTTTTCTTCGCGAATTAATGGCAGAGCGCACATTTAGGGTGCGGGTGAACACTACTCTCTCCCGTACTTTCTCCCAAGAAAACGGGGTACCCCAGGGCTCCGTGCTGAGTGTTGTACTGTTTGCCATCGCCATTAATCCAATTATGGATTGTCTCCTTCCTGATGTCTCGGGCTCCCTCTTTGTGGACGATTTTGCGATCTACTACAGCTCTCAACGGACCAGCCTTCTTGAAAGACGTCTTCAAGGATGTCTCGATCGCCTCCACTCGTGGAGCATCGAAACAGGCTTCCGTTTCTCACCCAGTAAGACCGTTTGTGTTAATTTTTGGCGACGTCAGGAGTTTCTTCCGCCCTCCTTACATCTAGGTCCTGTCAACCTTCCGTTTTCCGACGTCGCTAAATTCTTGGGTCTTATGTTTGACAGAAAACTGTGCTGGTCCGCCCACGTTTCCTATCTTTTGGCTCGCTGTCTGTGTTCCCTTAACACCCTCCGTGTCCTGAATGGTACCTCCTGGGGAGCGGACCGAGTGGTCCTTCTCCGCCTCTATCGCGCCTTAGTGCGCTCGAAATTGGATTATGGAAGCATAGTCTACTCCTCTGCTCGGCCGTCTATTCTTCGGCGTCTCGACTCTATCCACCACCGTGGATTACGTTTAGTGTCTGGAGCTTTTTACACCAGCCCTGTGGAAAGCCTTTATGCTGAGACTGCTGAACCTCCGCTATCCAATCGGCGGGCAGTCCTTCTGAGTCGTTATGCTAGCCATCTGTCTTCCATGCCTGCTAATCCAGCCCATGACCTTTTTTTCGACGCCTCCTTTGATGTCTGGTATGCAGGCCGCTCCTCCTCCCTACTACCCCCGGGAGTCCGCTTCCGTCAAATGCTCCATTCTCTTTCCTTCCGCTTTCCTAAAACCTTCTTGACAACTTGGGGTACAGCACCGCCTTGGCTCTGTCCCCGGATCGACTTGCTCAGAGACCTATGTCAATTTCCCAAGGATGGTACCCCTACACTTGTTTACCGTCGGGCATTTGCTGCTCTATGTGCACAAATGACGGAAGCCACATTTATTTACACCGATGGCTCAAAAACATCGTTAGGTGTAGGGAGTGCGTATATTGTTGGCGACACCCCAAATCACTTTCGGCTTCTCGACCAGTGTTCGGTTTATACTGCGGAGCTTTACGCTATTCTCCAGGCTGTCCACTACATCCGCCGCCATCAGCGGATACAGTACGTAATCTGCTCAGATTCTCTCAGCTCTCTCCTAAGTCTCCAAGCTCTTTACCCTGTGCCCCCTCTGGTCCACCGGATTCAGGACTGTCTGCGCTTGCTCCACCTGGGGGGCGTCTCAGTGGCGTTCCTCTGGCTCCCGGGACACGCTGGTATCTGTGGAAATGAGGCGGCCGATATAGCGGCCAAGGCTGCAGTCTCTCTTCCTCGGCCAGCTATTCAGTCTCTTCCGTTTACCGATCTACGGAGCAGTTTATGTCGCCAAGTTGCTCATTTATGGCATGCGCATTGGTCAACACTTCCCCATAATAAATTGCGGGAAGTGAAAGCCCTTCCTTGCGCATGGACCTCTTCCTCCCGAACGCGTCGTCGGGAGGAGGTAATTTTAGCTAGACTCCGGATAGGGCACTGTCTTTTTAGTCATCGACATCTTTTAACCGGAGATCCTCCCCCACTCTGTCCCCACTGCTCTCAGCCGTGGACGGTCAGACACCTTTTAATTGAATGCCCCTATTTTAATCCGTTACGCTCCCGTCTACAGCTATCGCCTGATCTATCGTCGATTTTAGCAGATGACACGCGCTCAGCTGACCGCGTTTTACAGTTTATTAGTGACAGTGAAATGACGTCAGTCATTTGAAGCTTTTTTTTGGGGGGACAACCAACCCCTTTCTATAGTGGATTTTTAAGCATTCCTTCTGCCTTTAGTTTCTCAAAATTTATGACTTTGTTCCTATTGCTGCTGGTTTTAAATTTCGTTTTTCTCCTGTTTTCTACGTCACGGGCTGGGCGCTAATGACCATAGAAGTTTTGCGCCCAAAAACCACAAGAAAAAAAAAAAAAAAAAAAAAAAAAAAAAACCCTGCCCTCCCTCCCTATCCCTGCTCACTCCCAGTTACCCTCTCCTACCCCTTTCTTGGTGCTCTGATTCATCTTGACATGGCCAAATACCTGGTTCCCTTTATTGTTTACAATTCATTGCCACAATGCCATTGTTTTTGTGGAAAATATTGAGGAAAACTTTCTTGATCAGAGCATCTTCTGCCACCCAATCGGCAGCTCTTTGCACCTGTGATCATATTGGCAATGTCCCAGTTTGTTTTATCCCTCACTAATCTCTGAATATGGTGTAGAGAGTGATTTTTCATTGGGATCTCACCCTGCAAAAGGATTAGGAACTCTGGGCTAATCTGGAGAGGTGTGAATTTGGTTTGGCATGTGGAGAAGGGCCACAAAGACAACCGCATCCATACTGGTGCCTTCATTCTAGCTTTTTTGGGGGATACCCTCCCAGAGAAAGTCAAGGTTATGTGCCGAAGTTGTGATGTGAAGCCATACACCCCACCACCTATGCGGTGCTTCTGGTGGCTGCAATTTGGGCATATGTTTTCCTGGTGAATGGTAGACCCTCTGTACACTCACTGTGGACAACCATTCCATGAGGGAAGCCCCTGTGTTCTGACACCTGTGTGTGACAAATGTACTGAAAGCCACTCCCCTCACTCGCCAAATTTGCCCGGCGTATAAGAGAGGAAGGAGATCCATGAATACAAGTCATCGAATCGCCTGTCTTATACTGAGGGTTACCAAAAGTATGAGATACTCCATCCAGTGTCACTATCTTCAACTTATCTCTCTTTTACTTCATTTCCTCCTCCTACCTCTCCCTTGCCCAGCCCCATCCACCTATCCCCTCTCCCTCCCCCTACCCTAGCAGTTGCCACAACCTCCTGTCTGGGTCTGCTCCCTCTCTCCAGCTGAAGAAGTGCGCCCCTTCTCTGGCACCTGCCAGTGATTGGGCTCCCTTACAAGGCCCCTTTGCCCAGCTCAGTTCAGGCTGGAAGACTCCTACCATCACTCACAGTGCGTTTGTTCATCCGAAGGTCACCCGCTCTCTTTCAGTCACCTGTACTCCCTCTGTGCTCTACCCTCCTCCAGCTCTGAAATAGGAATAGGAGGAGGAGAAAACGGACAGGAAGAAACATAAATCCTAAGACAAGGTGCCCCCCCCCAACCACTGTCCCCAGTAATGCCACCTCCTGCCTTGCAACCTGTGCCTGAGATCTTATCTTATTTACGGATGTCACCTCACCCTTGTTGGTGAAGGCCACTGACCAAGTGACATGGTATCCTCATTTTTTTTTTTTTTGTGTAATCTGGATTCTGGCCACACAGTCATCCACTGAAATTGCCAAAGTTACTATCCTCACCTACCAGAAATGCAACCTTCTGTCGGAACTGTACTGGCCACAGGGAAGCTTCTGGTGGGATCTGCACTTTGGTTCACTCCAATGTCGTAGTCACCGGATCCCACTAAGTACCTACCTGGAAGCTATAGTGTTTAGAGTGCATATGTCTCTGGCAATCACCATTTGCAGTGTCGACCTCCCTCCAGGTACAATAATTCCTTACTTTGCACTGTGTACCTTAATCCAGCAATTCACACCCCGTTTCTCATCCTTGGGACTTCAATAGCCACCACCCAGTGTGGGAGAGTGACACTTCAATGGGTAGGGGTCTCCTAATTGACCAGCTTATTACTGACCTGAATTTCTGTCTCCTCAATGAGGGATCCCCTACCCAATTCAATGCTCTTAATGGCACCTTTACCACTATCAATCTCATGATCACCTCTCCTGCTCTCATAGCTTCCCTACATTTGTCAGCCCATGATGATGTTTGTGACAGTGACCACTTTCCAGTGGTTCTATTGTTCCCCTGCTGCCGCCAGGCAGACAGGCCCCCAAGTTACGAATTCCGCAGGGCCAATTGCCCTTTGTATACATCTGCTGTGCACCTCTACACCTCCCTGTCGAATTGCATTGATGCGGTCTGCAAGGCATCTCTGCCACTGTTCTTCACACTGCTGCCGCCCCCCCCCCCCCCCCCATCAACATGTCCCCTCATCGTTGATGGGTACTTTGGTGGGCCAAGGATGTCACAGTCACTGTCTATAACTGCTGACATGCACTGCAGCATTTTAAGCAACACATTTCAAAGACGAACCTCTTCGCTTTTAAGTGTGTTCATGCGAAGGCTCATTACCTTATTAAGTAGTGTAAAAAGGAATGCTGGGAGAAATATGTGCCCCTCCGGGGACATACGCCTCTTCATTGCAGGTTCAGTCCAAGCTCCGTACTGTTCTTGGCTGCCAGCGACAGTCAGTATTCCATTGCCTTAACCTTAACGGTGATTTGTGCACTGATCCATCGGTCCTCGCAGAACACCTTGCTACACGACACTTTGGGACGGTATTGGCATCATCTTCCTGTCCTCCTACATTTCTCCAGCAGAAATGCAGTGTTCACTATGCCCCCCCCCCCCCCAAACCAATCTGTTCATAACACACAACACTAAGTGAGTGCTATAGTCAAGCAGGCTCTTACCTCTTCATGGGACATGGCAGCTGGCCCATATTCTGTCCGCAACCAGATGGTCTATTATCTTCAACTGCATTAGGTTCACAGCTGCTTTTCTGTCACAATGATGAAACAGTATAGTTCTCCCTGTCCTTAAGGCCAGAAAGAACCCAATGGCCTTGACAGCTACCACCCAATTAACCAGACAAATGTACTACGTAAACTTCTCGAGAGGATAGTTAGCTACACATTATGTTGTGTACTAGAATCTCCGGGCCTTTTGTCCCTATATCTCTGTGGCTTCCAAGTAAAATGATCTCCAACTGATCATTTACTTGGGTTGGAAAAAGTTACGCAACAGGCTTTTACCCACAACCAGTGCCTAGTTGTGGTCTTCTTTTTACCTACATGTGGCACACAACATGGCTTGGTGCCATCACATTTTAGTTACCAACCATGACTGAGGCTTCCATGTGCCCCTTCAGATTTTTATCCATGAGTTTTCCTCTGAGCGGCTCTTCCGGTTCCAAGTTGGAACTTCCCTCAGCACCCCTGGAATTCTGCAGAATGGTATCCCACATGGTTCTGTGGTAAGTGTCACACTCTTCCTCCTAGCAGTCCACGGGCTTGTGACCCCTATTAGGCCTCTGGTTACTCTGGCATTGTACGTCGATGATTTTTGCATATGATGCAGCTCCCAGTAAGTAGCATCTGGTGAGTGTCTGCTCTAAGATGCCATCCCATGGGCCTCTGCATGGGCCACCACCTGTTGGTTCCAGGATTCTCCCAAAAAAATGTGGGTAATGCATTTTTATCGCTGATTCACAGTACACCCCAACTCAGAATTTTATTTAGGTGAACAGCTTCTCGATGTTGTAGCACAGTCCTGTTTCTTGGGCCTTACTTTTGATAACCAGCTGACATGGCTGCCCTTCATTTGCCACCTAAATACTGTATGTATATGGAAGCTTAATGCTCTCCACCTCCTGGCCCTTGCATCTTGGGGTGCAGACTGTCACTTTTCTCCATCTTTACTGTGGCCTGGTCTTCTCCAGACTGTTGTGGTGGTCAGGTTTACGGCTCAGCAGCTCCTTCCACTTTGAAACTGCTTGACCCTCTTCACCATTGTGGGGTTCATCTGGCTATTGCTGGCTTTCTCAGTAGTCCCATTGATAGTCTCCTCACAGAAGTGGGGATTCCCCCTCTACACACATGACTGAGCAAACTACTACTTTCTTAATCAGTCATCATTCGCCAATTCCCTGACCATCCGATGTATCCTGTACTCTTCGCCATTGAGGACTGTCTCCCTCCTGACACCCGTTCTTGTGTGGGATTGCCGGTTGGCATGCGTATCACTTCCTTATGTCGGGATCCCCGTCTCCACTCGCTGTAATGTACTTCACATCTTTCCTCCCATACCCCTCCCACCCATGGATGGTAAGTAGACCATGATTTATGACTGATCTATTCCAGGGTCCTAAGATTCGTGTCAACTCTTTAATTCTCCGCTGTCTTGTATGTGCCATCCTTGGAGTGTTCTAGGGTGCCACAATTTTTCACACTGATAGTTCTAAGGCAGTAGATAAGGTGGGATACACTTTCATGTCTCCTACTGCCTTAGAACACCATTTTTTGTCAGGATCAATTAGTGTGTTCACAGCAGAGTTTCTGGAAATTCACAGAGCCCTCCTTTTTTATCTCAGGCCTCCCTCCACAGTGTTTTAATGTGTTCAGATCCAACGAGCAGCCTGCTGGCCATCGACCTCATCCTTCGGTCTCTGCTATACGTGCCCTTCTCTTGGCCCACGAGTGTGCCACCTGTTCAGATGTCTTTCTCTGGGTTCCAAGTCATTTGAGCAACCCAGGGAATGGACTGGCTGACCGTTTGGCTAGAGAAGCAGATACTTACTGCCATTTCCTTCCATTATTCGAACTGTGGATATGCAGATCTATGCAAAATCTCACTTTACCCAAAATCTGAATGACATCTGGTGTGCTACTGCACATAGTAATAACTCCCCACAATCAAGTAGTCTTCCCCCTGTGGGTGTGCGGTAAGAATAGGCCCGAGGTATTCCTGCCTGTCGTAAGAGGCGACTAAAAGGAGTTTCAACCATTTCGGCCTTCCATGTGATGGTCCCCCTTGGGTTTTGACCTCCATTTTCCAAATTCTACAGAAGTACGAGCCTTTTGGGGTAGGACACCTTACGTGGTGTATCACTGGTCCTCAGTGCACTAAGACCTTGGCACTCAGCATTGTAACTGCATTGTAACCACACCCACTATTCATCAAATTTGGCCTAAACACCTGATGGGTTGCACAAGTTATGCCCATAGTGCGTCCCCATTTGCACCTACGATGATGATGGACTTTACATGGCACCCGAAATCCAGCACGGTAGCCAGCCCATTGTGGTGGGGTCGTCATGTACCCTCTAGGTTATAGCCCCCTGACAACACAGGGATCGTACTGCCGATACCTGAACTGCACCCTCCCCACGTCGGCCAAGGAGTAGATGCCCGTCTCCTTGGGGCATCAGGACTCCCAGCAATGGTCATCCTGCCAGGTGGCCCTTGTTGAGGCTGGGTGGCGCCCGTGGGGTGAGCCCCTGGTTGGAGTGGGTGGTATTGAGGTGGATGTTTTGTAGATGAAATGTCAAAATGTATCAGGTCGATCTGCGGCAGAGTCTTTTGAAAAGAAAGGTACTGTCTCTGGTTCTGGTACTCCTGCCCTTTCCCCCTTGGCCACTCCCTGGGAGGAAGGACAGGCTCGCCGGCTTGGGGCGATATACTTCCCCCGCTATTTAGTCTGTTCTCGGACCAATGGGGGGGACGTTCGCCACCTCCAAGCCCATATTCTTTGTCCAGCACATCTAGGACACCTTTGGGGAAATCAAGGCTCTCAGTAAAATGCGTTCGGGGTCCGTTTATATAAAGACCACCTCCGCCACACAGTCGGCGGCACTCCAGCATGTGACTGACTAGGGGACATCCCAGTATCCATTGTCCCGCATCTGGCACTGAATAGGATGCAGGGGGTTATTTTTCATGAGGACCTCCTGCTGCAATCTGATGAGGAGCTCAGGGCCAACCTGGAGTGCTGAGGCGTGCATTTCATGCGGCGGGTCCAGCGCAGCCCCAAAGACTGTTGCATCGACACCGGGGCCTTTATCCTCGCATTCGAGGGGGACATTCTCCCGGAGAAGGTAAAGGTGATGTGCTACCGGTGCGACGTGGCACCTTACGTCCCACCTCCTATGCGCTGCTTTCGGTGTTTGCGCTTTGGGCACATGTCGTCACGGTGTGAGGCTGAGCCCCTTTGTGGCGATTGTGGACGTCCTCTTCGTGAGGAACATACATGCACTCCACCACCTCGGTGCATCAATTGTCCTGGCATCCACTCACCTAGATCTATAGACTGCCCCGCGTATCAGATGGAGAAGAAGATTCAAGAATTAAAAGCTTTGGATCATCTCTCTTTTTCTGAGGCCAGGAAGAAGTATGACCACCTCCATCCCGTGACGTTGGCAATATAGTTGGCCTCAGTCGTGTTGCCTCCTTGCACAGTATCCTCACCCCTATCCTGTCCCCCCTCCACCTCCTCACCCCATCTGGAGTTTATGCCTCCGCCTCCCAAATCCCTCCCTTCCAAATCCTCCTCCCTCGTGGCCCCTGCCCCCTCTGCCCCAGGGGCCACCATTCCTCCTCCTCCTCCCCCTCCACCACCTGAGAAGCCATCCTCTTCTCAGGCGTCCATCGGGCAAATGTTCCAGACCTCGGCTTCCAAGGTCCGGCATTCCAAAATGGAGCCCGCGCGTGAGGACCTTCTTCGGGTCCAGCATACCATCCCCGTGCCTCATCAGACTTCCAAGAAGGCCTCCAAGAAGAAGTCTTTATCCCCCTCTCCACCCTGGCGCGTTTCGTCTGACGCTCCAACCATGAGTCGCTGCTCCCGGCCGTCCTCAGTTTGGCCGGGACGCTCTGCTGCCAGGCGCTCAGCTGGCCTCTCGTCGGCGAATGATACTGCCCCTCCTACGCAACCCAGGACAGCGGCCGCAGCTGGCGACGACTCGATGGAACAGGATCCGCCTCCCGCCGGTTGTAGCGTTTTTCCCTCATAACCTGGCCCTCTGCAGCCGTCGAGGTGACCAGCTCTTCCCCTGTTTCATTCCCGCTTTTTTCTGACTAGCGATGGCTTTGTTACATTGGAACATAAGAGGTATTCGATCTAATCAGGAGGAATTACAACTGCTCCTCTGCCTGCACTGTCCGCTCGTCCTTGGTCTCCTGGAAACCAAGTTGCGCCCAACTGACCGTATTGCTTTTACCCACTATACCTCGGAGTGGTATGACCTCACCCCTGTGGACGGTATTCCAGCTCATGGTGGGGTCATGTTGCTTGTTCGGGACGATGTCTATTACCATCCCATCCCATTGACCACCCCACTCCAAGCAATAGCTGTCCGTATTACTCTTTCTGCCTTTACTTTTTCTGTTTGTACCGTCTAGACTTCATCGTCATCCGCAGTTAGTCGGGCTGACATGATGCACCTGATTGTTCAGCTTCCTCCGCCGTTTTTATTGTTTGGCGACCTAAATGCCCATCGTCCCCTTTGGGGCTCTCCTGCATCCTGTCAGAGAAGCTCCCTCTTGGCGGATGTCTTCAACCATCTCAATCTTGTCTGCCTCAATACTGGCGCCCCGACTTTCCTCTCGGACTCTACTCATACCTACTCCCACTTGGACCTCTAGATCTGTTCTACCACTCTTGCCCGTCGATTCGAGTGGTATGTCCTTTCTGACACCTATTTGAGCGACCACTTCCCCTGTGTCGTTCGTCTCCTGCACCACACCCCATCCCCACGTCATTCGAGCAGGAACATACCGAAAGCTGACTGGGTACTTTACTCCTCCCTGGCGACCTTTCTGGACCACGATTTTCTTAGTTGTGACAGTCAGGTTGAATACTTCACGGCTGTTATCATCAATGCTGCCGAACGTTCCAATCCTCGTACTACCTCTTCTTCACGTCACGTGCTGGACGACGTGTTTTACGCACCTTTCGCCACCATCCTACGTTGGCGAATTGTATTGGATACTAACGACTCCGAGCGCAATGCCGTAGAGTCATCAAAGACAGCAAAAAAGCATGTTGGGCCTCTTTCATCAGCTCCTTTAACAGTTTTACTCCCTCTTCTATCGTCTGGGGTGGCCTGCGCCGGCTGTCGGGCATTAAGGCCCACTCCTCGGTACCTGGCCTGACCTCAGGTAATGAGGTCCTTGTTGATCCTGTGGCTGTCTCCAACGCCTTCGCCGCTTTTTCGCGGAGGTTTCAAGCTCCGCCCATTACCACCCTGCCTTCCTTCCCAGGAAAGAGGCAGAAGAGGCTCGGCGACCTTCCTTTCACTCGCTGAATCTGGAAACTTATAGTGCCCCCTTTACTATGCGGGAACTCGAACGTGCACTTGCACTGTCCCGTTGCTCAGCTCCGGGGCCAGATGCCATTCACGTTCAGATGCTGGCACACCTTTCTCCGGCAGGCAAAAGCTTCCTTCTTCGTACCTACAATCGCGTCTGGACCGAAGGTCAAGTCCCCATGCGTTGGCGTGACACCATCGTTGTTCCTATACCCAAACCTGGGAAGGATAGACACCTTCCTTCTAGTTACCGCCCCATTTCTCTTACAAGCTGTGTCTGTAACGTGATGGAGCGCATGGTTAACGCTCGGTTAGTTTGGATTCTTGAATCTCGACTGCTACTTACCAATGTTCAATGCGGCTTTCGTCACCGCCGCTCCGCTGTTGACCTTGTCGACATTCATCATGAACAACTTGTTGCGAAAGCGCCAAACGGTAGCTGTGTTCTTCGATTTGGAGAAGGCTTATGATACCTGTTGGAGAGGAGGTATCCTCTGCACTATGCACAGGTGGGGTCTACGCGGTCGCCTGCCCCTTTTTATTGATTCCTTTTTAACAGATCGAAAGTTAAGTGTACGTGTGGGTTCCATATTGTCCGACGTCTTCCTCCAGGAGAACGGAGTGCCTCAGGGCTCCATCTTGAGTGTAGCCCTTTTTGCCATCGCGATCAATCCAATTATGGATTGCATTGCACCTAATGTCTCAGGCTCTCTCTTTGTCGATGACTTCGCTATCTACTGCAGTGCCCAGAGAACATGCCTCCTGGAGCGCTGCCTTCAGCGTTGTCTAGACAGCCTATACTCATGAAGTGTGGCAAATGGCTTCCGTTTCTCTGAAGAGAAGACGGTTTGTATCAACTTTTGGCGATATAGAGCGTTCCTTCTGCCGTCCTTACATCTCGGTCCCGTTGTTCTCCCTTTCGTGGAAACAACTAAGTTTCTAGGGCTCACATTGGACAGGAAACTTCGTTGGTCTCCACACGTCTCTTATTTGGCTGCCCATTGTACACGTTCCTTAATGTCCTCAGAGTGCTTAGTGATTCATCTTGGGGAGCGGATCGCACTGTCCTGCTTCACTTGTATTGGCCCATAGTCCGATCAAAGCTGGATTATGGGAGCCTTGTCTACTTGTCTGCTCGGCCATCCCTCTTACGCCGTCTCAACTCCATCCACCATCGGGGGTTACGTCTTGCGACCGGAGCCTTCTACACTAGTCCCGTCGAGAGTCTTTATGCTGAAGCTGCCGAATTACCATTGACCTACCGGCGCGACGTACTGCTTTGTCGGTATCCCTGCCAGCTGTTGTCAATGCCCGACCAGCCCTCTTATCAGTCCTCATTTGCCGATTCTCTCGACCGTCAGTATGGGTTGTATCTGACTGCCCTGCTGCCCCCTGGAGTCCGCTTCCATCACCTGCTTCGACAATTGGGTTTTGCCCTCCCTACCACCTTCAGAGAGGGTGAGAGCCCGACACCACCTTGGCTCCAGGCTCTGGTTCATATTTATCTCGACCTCAGCTCAGTCCTGAAGGAGGGTACTCCGGCTGATGTATATTGCTCACAGTTTGTCGAACTTCGTGCACGACTTGCTGGTCACACCTTTATTTACACCGATGGCTCCAAAACTGACGATGGTGTCGGCTGTGTATTTGTCGTTGGGGCCGCCACCTTTAAATACTGGCTCCTCGACCAATGTTCCAGCTTTACGGCCGAGCTTTTTGCTCTCCATCAGGCCGTTCAGTATGCCCGCCGCCACCACCATTCATCGTATACACTCTGCTCTGATTTCCTCGGTGCTCTTAAGAGCCTTGGAGCTCCCTATCCGGTCCATCCTTTGGTGCAACGGATCCAGCAGTCCCTCCATTCTTTCGCTGATGAGGGTCTCCTGTCAGTTTTCTGTGGGTTCCCGGACATGTAGGAGTGCCTGGGAATGAGGCTGCAGTCCTCCTGCCTCGGCCAGCCTCCCATTGCGTCCCGTTATCTGACGTTCATGGGGTTGTTTGTAAGAGGCTTGTGTCGTTGTGGTGGGATGCTTGGTCATTCCTCCAAGGAAACAAGCTCCGGGGGGTAAAACCGCTCCCAACTGCTTGGACATCCTCCTCCCGACCATCTCGGCGAGAAGAGGTCCTTCTGACTAGGTTGTGGATTGGGCGTTGCCGGCTTAGCCACCGCTACCTGATCTCCGGTGACCCAGCCCCGCAGTGCCCTTGTGGTCAAGCATTAACAGTGCGCCATGTTTTATTGTCGTGTCCCCGATTTTGTCAATCTTGTGTTGTCCTGTCCCTGCTATCTACTTTACCGGATATTTTAGCTGATGACGCTCGAGCAGCTGCTCGTGTTCTGCTTTTTATAACTTTGACTGGCTTGTCCAAAGACATCTAACTTTTATACGTCTTTTATCTTCATCTTTGTCAGGACTTTCTGGTGTCCCCCCCCCCCCCCCCACCCCTTGAGTTTTACTAGATTCCATGTGCTCTAACAACTGTGACTGGGCGCTAATGACCTAAGTAGTTGAGCGCCCCTAAACCCCACCAAAAAAAAAAAAAAAAAAAAAAAAAACCGTGGATTACTTTAGTATCTACAGCTTTTTACACCAGCCCTGTGGAAAGCCTTTATGCTGAGACTGCCGAACCTCCGCTGTCCGATTGGCGAGCAGTCCTTCTGAGTCTTTATGCTAGCCATTTGACTTCCATGCCTGCTAATCCAGTCCATGACATTTTCTTCGACGCCTCCTTTGATGTAGGGTATGTAGGCCACCCTTCCTCCATACTACCACCGGGAGTCCCCTTCCGTCAACTGCTCCATTCTCTTTCCTTCCGCTTTCCTAAAACTTTCTTGAGAACTGGGGGTACAGCACCACCTTGGCTCCATCGCCAGACCTGCTTGCTCCGTGATCTTTGTCAGTTTCTGAAGGATGGTACCCCTTCACTTGTTTATTGTCGGGCATTTTCTGCTCAATGTACACAAATGAAGGATGCCACATTTATTTACACTGATGGATCAAATACATCATTTTGTGTAGGGAGTGCCTATATTGTTGGCGACACCCCAAATCGATTTCGGCTTCCCAGTCAGTGTTCCGTTTATACTGCGGAGCTTTACACTGTTCTCCAGGCTGTCCAATAAATCCGTCACCATCAGCGGATACAGTATGTTATGTGTACAGATTCTCTCAGCTCTCTCCTCAGTCTCCAAGCTCTCTACCCTGTCCACCCACTGGTCCACCGGATTCAGGACTGCCTCCACTTGCTCCCTTTGGGGGCGTCTCGGTGGTGTTCCTCTGGATCCCAGGACACGTTGGTATCTGTGGAAATGAGGTGGCCGATATAGCAGCCAAGGCTGCAGTCTCTCTTCTTCGGCCAGCTATTCACACGATTCCCTTCACCGATCTATGGAGTGTTTTATGTCATCGTGTTGTTCTTTTATGGCATGCACATTGGTCAACACTTCCCCATAATTGCGGGACATGAAAGCTCTTCCCTGTGCTTAAACCTCTTCCTCCCGAATGCGTCGTCGGGAGGAGGTAATATTAACTAGACTCCGGATAGGGCACTGTGTTTTTAGCCATCGACATCTTTTAAGCGGTGATCCTCCCCCACTCTGTCCCCACTGCTCTCAGCTGTGGACAGTGAGACACCTTTTACTCAAGTGCCCCTATTTTACTCTGTTACGCGCCCGTCTACAGCTGTCGCCTGAAATATCGTCAATTTTAGCAGATAACGCGCTCAGCTGATCGCGTTCTTGAGTTTATTAGTGCCAGTGAGATGACGTCGGTCATTTGAAGCCCTTTTTGGGGACAATCAAACCCTTTCTCTAGTGGTTTTTCATGCTGTACTCCTGCTTTTAGTTTCTCCGATTTTTTGAGTTTCGCTCCCTTAGCTGCTGGTTCCATTTTCGTATTTTACTTTTACCTAAGTCACAGATTGGGCGCTAATGACCATAGCAGTTTTGCGCCCTAAAACAAAACAAAAAAAAAAACGCAAAACCAACTGAGGAAAATACAGGCGGCGGAAATGAGATCTTAAAGGAGTATTAAAGATGGTGTGAGGGTGGATACAATCCGAAATGAAGATATTAGGAAAGACTAAATATAGGATCAATATGTAATAAAACATTTAAAAAGATACAAAACCAGACTTAACACAGGTAATGTAGGAGTACACACTGAGCGGCAGAAGAGTTGGAGGACAGCCCAGGAGATTGTGGAGACAACTGTAAAACCAGAGCGGGCAAGAATCCCTGACTCATAAAATGAAAATGAAGAAGAAGAAGAAGAAGAAGAAAGGAAGAAACTGCAGCAAACTACCCCTAAGAGAATAATGAGCAAAAAGGATCATACAGACTCGAGGCCGGAAATCCTGTACAGTACATTACAGCACTCAACATGCTGAGACATGACAACCGTTAGAGAACCTGTCCAATGTGGCTCCCACAGGCCTCTAAGCAAGTGTGGACATGATTCAGCTGCATCAGACACAAATTTTCAAATGTCCATTTACTAGTTCTCTTAACTGTTCCACACCCTCTTCTGTTGTGTGGGCCAACCTCAGATGGCTCTCTGAGACCAAGAATCAATTTCAAATTTCTGTCCTGGTAGCAGCAGATATAGGCATAATAAACCCTATCACTATCTCTATGATCTGTAATTTTATAATGGTCTGTTATTCACTTCCCCTTCCATGATCCTTCAGACTACTCCACCAGGTCATATTTGAGGGGTGTTCTTTCCAGCAAACTATTCTGTACTTCTATTTCAGTCACTGGCATTATCCTTGCACCAGCCTTCATGGATCTAGCAGCTGTAGTCTACATTCCCACCATGTTGACTTGTTTTGTGGGCTCCTTAGTCCTGCACTGTGGCAGTGGCTGTAAGTGGCAGCTGGCAGCTCTAGTGAATTCAGACAGTTATGCTCAATTGAAATAGAAATATTTTGTGATTCTTCATTTGTATTATTATGCAGTTTTCGTCAATTGCACTTTAATAAAATTCACATGTATCTACTTGTCACTGCACCTGATTCGTAATCTGTCATTATATAATTTACCAACTTACTAACACTGAGATGAGCATGTGCAGTGAGATAACATACCACTGACACATTTGAAGGTGTTTCATTTATGCTTAAATTCAGTTCATGTAAAGTTATTCAGCTTTTTATTTTTTTTTGCAGGAACAGGAAGAGGTACACCCAGAGGAGGTACTGGCAGGTGAGATTTTTGCTTTATTCAGTAGCTTAATTACATGCTAAAGTTATTGCTTTAATATTTTCTTATGTTGTATTTTTTTCCGTATTTTTCTTGCTAAAGTATTTCAGTGAAACAGTTGTTAAAAATTTTATACTTGAATTTGGCACTGGATGTTAATTACATGGTACATAATTCATACTGAAAATTGGCAGTGCCTTTGTAACTACAAAAGATTGGTCACAAATATGCAGTTGTGTTTAAAATGTATGCGGTGGTAGATTGTGAGGGAAACGTGATGAAAGAGAAAGAAGACAAATTTCTAAGTACCAAATTGACATTTTAAAATAAGTCATTGTAAAGGTGAGCTAACATTACAAATTGGCACACTACAATAATTAGCAATGTTAAGATCACAGTCCCCTTATTCCGTAGTCGTGGCTCATTGAAATTATCACCTTGAGATAAATATATTTATGTATAAAACAATCACTCAGCATAGTTGAGCTTCTTAAAGAGGAAAATTGCCAATCTTATTGGGGACTGGATCAAGTTAACCACATTCATGTCCAGTGATTTGAAACCTCATCATCATGTCTCGAAATGAAGAATATTGTCCCTGTAATCCTTCTTCTCTCCTGAATCAGTATTTTGCAACCTCACTGACGTGACGTGTGAAAGAGCCTGGGTGCCACCGTTATCCCTCCCCTGCCAAGAGGGTAATTGACTATGCAATGACAACATGCTATTGACAAGGGGACCTCCCCATCGCACCCCCTTCAGATTTAGTTTTAAGTTGGCACAGTGGATAGGCCTTGAAAAACTGAACACAGAAAAATTGAGAAAACAGGAAGAAGTTGTGTGGAACTGTGACAAAATAAGCAAAATATACAAACTGAGTAGTTCATGGGAAGATAGGCAACATTAAGGATGTTGGGAACGCAGGAGCGCCGTGGTCTCGTGGTAATGTGAGCAGCTGCGGAATGAAAGGTCCTTGGTTGAAATCTTCCATCGAGTGAAAAGTTTAATTTTTTATTTTCAGTTTATTTGACAAACTCTTATGTTTTCATCACATTTTTGGGAGTGATTATCACATCCACAAGAAAACCTAAATCGGGCAAGGTAGAAGAATCTTTTTACCCATTCGCCAAGTGTACAAGTTAGGTGGGTCGACAACATATTCCTGTCATGTGACGCACATGCCGTCACCAGTGTCACATAGAATATATCAGATGTGTTTTCCTGTGGAGGAATCGGCTGACCTATGACCTTGCGATCAAATGTTTTCTGATCCCATTGGTGAGGCGCGTCCTTTCGTCTACTAATCGCACGGTTTTGCGGTGCGGTCGCAAAACAGACACTAAACTTACTACAGTGAACAGAGACATCAATGAACGAACGGACAGATAACAACTATGCAAGAATAAAGAAAGTAAAATTTTCATTCGAGGGAAGACTTGAACCAAGGACCTCCCGTTCAGCAGCTGCTCACGCTACCACGGGACCATGGCGCTCCTAAGCTTACGTAGTCCATTATGTTGCTTATGTGGCTCATGGACTACTCAGTTCATATATTTTGCTTATTTTTTCACAGTTCCACACAACTTCTTCCTGTTTTCTCAATTGATCTGTGTTCAGTTTATCAAGGCCTATCCACTGTGCCAACTTATAACTAAATCTGAGGGGGGTGCGATGGGGAGGTTCCCTTGTGAGTACAAGATGCCTGACTTGGTCGTAGCTTCACAACCTGTGAACTACATTCTCGAGACCCATCTCCAATTCTGTCACCCCTTCCACTCCCATATCAGCTTCCCTGATTTAAACATATAGGAGTTCCCCTTAGCTCATCCTTGAGTTCCACAATCCTCCTTCCCTCAGTACCTGTATGTGTCCCTGTGCCTCTTATACACTCCTGGAAATGGCTAAAAGGACACATTGACACCGGTGTGTCAGACCCACCATACTTGCTCCGGACACTGCGAGAGGGCTGTACAAGCAATGATCACACGCACTGCACAGCGGACACACCAGGAACCGCGGTGTTGGCCGTCGAATGGCGCTAGCTGCGCAGCATTTGTGCACCTTTGCCGTCAGTGTCAGCCAGTTTGCCGTGGCATAAGGAGCTCCATCGCAGTCTTTAACACTGGTAGCATGCCGCGACAGCGTGGACGTGAACCGTATGTGCAGTTGACGGACTTTGAGCGAGGGCGTATAGTGGGCATGCGGGAGGCCGGGTGGACGTACCGCCGAATTGCTCAACTCGTGGGGCGTGAGGTCTCCACAGTACATCGATGTTGTCACCAGTGGTCGGCGGAAGGTGCACGTGCCTGTCGACCTGGGACCGGACCGCAGCGACACACGGATGCACGCCAAGACCGTAGGATCCTACACAGTGCCGTAGGGGACCGCACCGCCACTTCCCAGCAAATTAGGGACACTGTTGCTCCTGGGGTATCGGCGAGGACCATTCGCAACCGTCTCCATGAAGCTGGGCTACGGTCCTGCACACCGTTAGGCCATCTTCCGCTAACGCCCCAACATTATGCAGCCCGCCTCTAGTGGTGTCGCGACAGGCGTGAATGGAGGGACGAATGGAGACGTGTCGTCTTCAGCGATGAGAGTCGCTTCTGCCTTGGTGCCAATGATGGTCGTATGCGTGTTTGGTGCCGTGCAGGTGAGCGCCACAATCAGGACTGCATACGACCGAGGCACACAGGGCCAACACCCGGCATCATGGTGTGGGGAGCGATCTCCTACACTGGCCGTACACCACTGGTGATCGTCGAGGGGACACTGAATAGTGCACGGTACAACCAAACCATCATCGAACCCATCGTTCTGCCATTCCTAGACTGGTAAGGGAACTTGCTGTTCCAACAGGACAATGCACATCCGCATGTATCCCGTGCCACCCAACGTGCTCTAGAAGGTGTAAGTCAACTACCCTGGCCAGCAAGATCTCTGGATCTGTCCCCCATTGAGCATGTTTGGGACTGGATGAAGCGTCGTCTCACGCGGTCTGCACGTCCAGCACGAACGCTGGTCCAACTGAGGTGCCAGGTGGAAATGGCATGGCAAGCCGTTCCACAGGACTACATCCAGCATCTCTACGATCATCTCCATGGGAGAATAGCAGCCTGCATTGCTGCGAAAGGTGGATATACACTGTACTAGTGCCGACATTGTGCATGCTCTGTTGCCTGTGTCTATGTGCCTGTGGTTCTGTCAGTGTGATCGTGTGATGTATCTGACCCCAGGAATGTGTCAATAAAGTTTCCCCTTCCTGGGACAATGAATTCACGGTGTTCTTATTTCAATTTCCAGGAGTGTATTACACCCTGTTCCAACTCATCCCCTCACTGACATTCGCAATCAATCAGTTCACCACAACTCCTCATACAGTTGGCCTGCAGGTTTAAGAAAATTTATCTGACTGACAGAGGGACAGACTGTGACAAATGTTATTCCAGACTTAGCCTTTGATTGTTTATTTCTACATTAACAGTTTCATGACCAACAAAACATCTTGGGCTGGTGCATAAGACTCAAATATTTTCTATAAGTTCCAAAAACACACACTACACGTAATGGAGACTTTAATCATTGAAAATAATATAATCTGCTTCACTGATCACTGAAGTCTGCCAATGTTGGGGTAACTTTCTGAATCCATAACTGTAAAAATCATGTGGTTTTGTAGCAAAGAGCTTGTAGAGCCATGTTCAAAGTGTATTTTCACCCCAAAAGGAAGTTTGTGAAGATCATTGAACAGAGAGCAGAAAAGGTGAAATCTGTGCGTGCAATGTCAGGTGAAAAGGTGGTTGCAGATTGACTTCCCAACCCAGTTGTTGTATAGTGTTACTGGCCAGTGTCGCATGATTCCGGTTGCTGTTATTGTGGAATAGCATCACTTCACACAGTCTTCCTAGTTGTTGTTCTGGGATTTCGTCTGGAAGATGTCTGTTGATGACAATAAATGCCTACAGGAGAGTTACCTCATGCAAGCAACTCTTTGTACACCACATGGCCACTGTTCCACCAGATGCATAACACTATCTTATGTGGATGCATGCAAGTCTTTTTATGTGGCATTACTGCTTTGTTTGGACTAAACCATTTCTTTCTTTTCTTTCCCTTGCATTAGCACAAAGACAAATTTTCTAGTCATCAGTAATGGTGTAGGATAGGAATGATAGGTGGTGTTCACACACAAATCGATGACAAGCAAGTGGATAATGCACATATGGCCAACCAGTAATTTTTCTCATTTGGCTTGTGTATCTCATATGCTTCATTGTTGAACCTTCTCCATTGCATTCAAATGTTCCACAATGATGGAATGAGCATGAGGGACTCAATAGAGGGGAAATTTTAGAAAATGATTTCACTGAAGAAAATGTTGGTGTTCCTTTATGTGACCCTATAATATTCTTTCCCCTATTGTAACCAAGTCTGTGGCATTCACTAAGAGAAGCAGAATGTTTCACAAGTGTTGATCACATTGAGTGTGGGATAGCATTTCACATTTCCTGATTACAATCTCTGAATTCCAAAGACAAGTCATGTTTCAGATTTATCAGCCCCCTTGTCATAGTAAATACAATGCAGGGTGAATGTTGTTTGTTCGGTATGATTTGAACTGGGAGTTGCAGCAACAGTAAATGAATAATGCTTCTGATTTTATCTCTGTTGCAATATGTCACCACCGACTTGAGAACTAGAAAAAGTTCATTCTGAGTGTCACATGACAGATAATGCATGTGCAAATGCTTTCCAGACTATTGTTGGTCTCTCACCTTGCCTATGTATTCAATTGTTATAAACAGAAGAGTTCGAATATTCACAGGAAATTTTCATTAGTTGAACCTGCAATTTTCTGAGCTGAACCTCTGAATGCCAAGCCTCTTTGACCAAGAAATAATATCACATTAAGTAACATGGGAGCTCAAATGCAAGTTGGCTATTACATGGATGAACAGAAAAGTTACCTTTTTTTTCTTCCAACCATCAGCATACTTCTTTCATGTCATTTTATTTCTTCGTTTTTATGATTCTCCTGTGAAATATTTTTACAAATGTAAATATTTCGTTTGTTGTCTGTCATTGGATGAAAAATATATTGTATATACTGGTTTTTAATGTAAATCACCTTAAGATGTAATCAGAAATGTGTTACTTCTGGATGTTGTTGGCAAGGCTACCAAATTGTAATGTTGTTTTAGATCTGCCAATGTGTACATTTGTTGGGGAAATGTGATAGAATTGACAAGAATATTTGAAGAAAGCATTTTTTTAACTCCATCACAATGTGGGTTTAGTGCACAATATCTAAAGAAGAAATAGAATAATATAACAGTTAATACAATCAACTTTGCCAAAATAACACTCTTCTACAAACACCCTTGTATTTCTGAAAAAAATACATTGTGATCCTATTTGTACTTAGAAAGCTGAATTCAAAACTGTTTTTAGTTTTTTTTTGTCAGGAATTGTTTATGAATAATCACCATTTTCTTTTTCTCTTCTGTTTCTGATATATTGCAACAAACATGAGGTGAAATTCAATAGAGAAATTCACATATTTATGATGTTATAATTTCATCACATTAATGGAGCATGAATTCTAACATATAACACAGAAATCTTTTTGGATACACCTTGTAGCATTTATTTGATATGAGAAATAAGAGGAAATCGACAAGAAAATGAACCACTCTATTCTAATGCACATCACTTTCTTCTCTTGTATTGTGAATCTTTCTTATCTTGAATGATATTCCAGCAATAATCTGCTAATATAGAAGGTACCCACTTCCCTTCATAACACCTTTCTATGGTAGAAATGTCCTTATGGTATTTTTCGCCATGTTCATTCAATACATCACTACAACTCTCTATGAAGTAGTCCAGATGAGGGTCCATCATATGTATCTTCAAAGACACACTGCACATTGTTCATTAGCCCAAGTTTGATGTGAAGTGGTGTAAGTGGTATATCCCCAGGAGCTATCTGACATTAATGTTGTACATTCTTTTCGCCCACTTTCCATTTCCGACTAGGCCATTTCTTTTTCATGTAGTGACAATTTCCGTCTCGACTATCCCATTCACAAAGAAAACAGGCATACTCCACGTACCCTTGTTACATTCTCTGTACCATCGCAATTACTTTGAAATCTGCAAATATTTTCCATTTGTATTCACGGTATAGTAATGAATTTAACACCCATTCTACAAATTGGTAATTCTCTTTGGTCAAGCTGGCATAAGCTACTGAAATGAAGGGTATTTTATTTCCGTTATGCAGCAAAACACCATTGAGACTTAGTTTTGATGCAGCAACCGGCTGTCACTGTTAGAGATAATGGGCTATTGCAGGTGGTCTCAGTGACATACATATGGCAGGGGATAACTCGATGACATCTGATTCTTCCCACCTGCTGTTGAACAAGAAATTGTTATGTTCCATCACTAACAGATGTGGCAACATACCTGTAACAAGAAATTGTTATGTTCCATCACTAACGGATGTGGCAACATACCTGTATCTCTCTATAATGTCCCTATGTTTACCGTGAATTGTGGATATGTATATATATATATATATATATATATATATATATATACACGAGGGCCGTTCAGAAAGTAACTTCCGGTTGATTTAAAAAAATACACGAAGTTAAATAAAAATATTTTAATATATACATCTTACAACTACATCTTTGCACTATTTTTCTACATAGTCTCCATAGCGATTGAGGCACTTATCGTATCTCTTCACAAGCTTTGAAATTCCTTCTGCATAAAAATCATCTGCTTGTGCCTGGAGCCAGCCTGTGACCGCATCTTTGAGCTCTTCGTCGTCATCAAACCGCTGTGATCCGAGCCATTTCTTCAAATGCATGAAGAGGTGATAATCACACTTGGCGCCAGGTCTGGGTTGTAAGGTGGA